>NC_056569.1:9996189-10038125 GCF_013358625.1 Macadamia integrifolia
GTCGACCCAAGTGGCTAACAAGGTCGACCAGATTCTGGCGGCTTATAATAGCCCACGATTTGGGCTACTGATGGGATTATTAGTTACTTAATTAGTTCTGATCTAGTTTCTACTTTTCAGATCTAAATTAGTTTTTAATTTCAGTCATTGTTAGTTTCTAATTTCTGTTTAAGTTAGTTTCTAGTTTCAGTCATTGTTAGTTTCTAATTTCATTAGATTACAATTTTTCAATTTTAGTAACTACACGTTAGTAGTTTAGTCAGACAATATTTAGAAGCTTTGAGTTTCTATTCTTTGTAATATTACACCCCATCATTATAAATAAATAAGGGCTGCTACTGCAGCCCGCGATTGATGCTGAACTACAAAACTCTTGTTGTTGCTGCCGCTAGCTTCTATGGCTGCTCCTTGTGTTTGATCAAAGCCTAGGGATTGATGTTTGATCCAATCGACACTTTGCAGCGAGAAATCCAAGTGGATCTTTATATTTTTTTGGATTTCTTATTATCCTAATGTCATTCAGCCAGTCAGGTAAGTGCTCTAAACATTTTGCAGAATTTCTGGGTTGAGTTCTTTGTTCTTCTCCACTATCGGCCTATTCTGTTTGGGAGGTTCTAGACACCCGATGGCCCTGAGATTTTGATCGAGTGTTAGATTGAACCAGAAGGGGACTGATCAGACCATATGTTTGTCTATTTTTTAGTTTTATTCAGTGCTGGCCGATGGTGTTTTCTGCCCAGAATTTGTTGTCTAAATTGTGTCAATTGCTGCTGTTGATTGCTGCCTTTATTTCCCGAGGGATTGGACCATCTAATTAATAATCTGAATCGTTCTCTGTTTCTTAAAATTCTGCTGTTGAATTTCCTGAAGGAGTTAGGATCGATTGTAAGGTGTTATATTCTGCAGTCTAGATTTGAGTTCTGGTTTTCAAGGACCGTTGACTGTGTAGTTTGAACTGTTGTTGCTGTCTACTATTGGGTGGTTATTGGTTGTTCTTTGGTCTACTTTCCTGCATTTTTGGGTCTAGTTTGGCTTGTCAAATCTAATCCTACATTACAATGAAATATTAGGTCTATATTCAGCAGGTTGATATTTGAATGAATCTGAAAGTGAAGCCAAGGAAGAAAGTGAGACCAGCAGCTGTACTTAGTATTACTGGGAAGAAGAGGAATAAGAGAAGGGAAAGAAAATCAGATCTCCTACCTGATCACCCTTAGAATCCCACTGAGATTGATGCAGTTCTGTTCCATACAGCACCATTGAAGCAAACTAATGTTTCGTTCATCATAAAATATTGGGGGAGCTCTTAGACTGCTCTTACAACTTATAGATGGGTTGAGTAAGCCATAAGGAAAGTACAAGAAAACCATTAAAAAAAGAACTTCATGATGGGAGTTAATGCATTGTAGTTAGACTACTAAATACAAGATAGAGTAGACTCTAAGAACTCTATGCTACTAATTGATTAAGAGAGATATAACAAAAGAAAAAAAAATCATGGTCCCCACAATTCTGGTTTGAGTGACAAGAAAACAACCAGACCAACGGTCTGGCCGCCCAACCCTATGGTCCCAAAAGGGGGAAACCATGGGCTAATTATGGCATGTTTCCCTTCTCCAATAGGATTGTTACCTTTCAGCATCTTAAAGAATGGTAGGCACTTTTTAGCTGATCTTGACATGAAGCAGCTCAAAGCTGCCACTCGCCCTGTAAGTTCTTGGACTTCTTTGATCGTCCGCGGTGGGGCCATATCTCCAGTGGCTTTTATCTTGGCCGGGTTGGCTTAGAGACCATATATCCAAGGAATTTGCCTGAGGTAACAGTGAATGTGCACTTAGCGGGGTTCAACTTTATGTTGTACTTCTTCAAACCTTTCAAACCTTCGAAGGCTTCTTCTAGGTCAGCTATATAGTCATCTGCCTTCAGGCTCTTAATGAGCATATCGTCAACTTAAACTTCCATGCTGCGACCAATCTGGTTCTTAAAAAGCTTGTTCACCAGTCTTTGATACGTTGCCCCTCCATTTTTCAATCCGAACAGCATCACTTCGTAGCAGTATTGGCCTCTCAATGATGAATGGCATCTTTGGGATGTCAGGCTCATACATCTTTATATAGTTGTAGCCCGAGTAAGCATCTATAGAACTTAGCATTTCATGTCCCGAAGTGGCATCAATCATAAGATCGATTCGTGGCAGAGGGTAACTATCCTTCGGGCATGCTTTTTTTAGATCTATGAAATCAGATTCGCCATTTGTCGTTTACCTTGGGGACCATTACTACGTTCGCAATCCACTCGGGATGGTAGATAGGCCTGACAAGCCCCACTGTTAGGAGTTTGTACACCTCATCTATTTTTTATTATCTTTCGGAAGCACCGTTCTCTTCTTCTGTTGGACTTGTTTGTTGTTGTCTCCCTCAACGATGTACACCAAGGTAAGTTCTGTCGGCTCGCCCTGCATCAGGTTGGAATCACCTCGGAGATCCTCAATTGCGATAGGCAGGGTTTTCCCGGATTTGCTCTTTCCCAAAAGACTAGTGGCATAGCACTTTCGGTCGTCCTCCTGATCTCATCGAGACTCTCCGATTCCCTTCTCTGTCAGGAACTTCATCCTAAGGTGGGCTGTTGAGACAACTGCTACGAGGCTATTCAGACCAATCCTTCTGAGGATACCATTATATCCGGGCGAGATGTCAACTACTATGAATTCAAGCATGACCGTGGACACTTGGTCTTCTGTCCCTACTATTAGTGCTAGCTTGATCAATCCCTCAACTTTAACCAAGTTCCTCGAGAATCCTTGTAGGGGATAATCAACTCTCCTCAGAAGCTCGTCCTTCAACCCCATCTTCTTATAGGCATGGAGGAATATGATGTCAGCTGAGCTCCCATTGTCCACCCATATGCGATGAATTCAGCAGTTGGTGATCTGCACAGTGATCACCAGGGCATCATCATGTGGAGCTTTGACTCCCACTAGATCTTCGTCCAAGAAAGTTATGACATGCCCAGTTTTCTTCTTATTCGATAACTCGGTTGCATTAACACTCATGGCATAGGCTTTGGCCTTTCATGCTGAGGCTGAGCTTTATCCGGTGGTGGGTCCCCCATAGATCATAACTTCACGCAGGGGAGCCTACGGGGTAGGGTACAAATCATGGTTGTCTTGTCTTCCTCCATTTTGTCTTTTATTATCTTGACTTCCCCTTCTTTCAGGTTCCCTTTCTTCTTGTTAGCTTCATCAATCGAGCCTTTGGCCATCTCGGTTGGCTTGGCAGCTTCGCTTGTCGTGGCTCTGCCTTCTTACGAATCAGTTGAGGTACCCTCTCTGGAATCTAGATGAGGCTCTTGATCTCTCCCTTGAGATGCCAGCAGTCATCAGTGTCGTGACTATGATCGTTATGGAAATGGTAGAATTTGTTCGTGTTTCTCCTTTTTGGATGTCCACTGAGTTTGCCTGGCCACTTTACATAGTCTCGATCTTGTATTTGCATCAAGATCTGTGACCTTTTTCGGGAGAGTGTAGCTCTCAAATGTTTTTGGTAGGCTCTTGGGTCGATCAGAGTCTCTGTCAGATTGGCGTTTTGTGCTTCACCCCTCCTGAGGTGCTGTAATTTCGCCTCTTTTTGTTGAATTTTTTGCCTGCTTCCTCTGCGTTGTCCTCTATAACCTCCGCCACACGGATGTACTTGTCGCAACAGGCCTTCAGGTCGGACAGATTCCATGGTGTTCTTTTAGCGAGGGATGACTTTAAGCTTTTATCCTTAACCCTACCCAAGAAGGCTACAAACTCCACGTTTGTGTCCAGGTCTCTTACTTTCAACTTCTCTTGGTTGAAACCTTTCATGTACGCCCGGAGAGAGTCGTCCTTCCGATGCTTTACAGCCATCAGATCTACAGACATCTTTGGAAGGGCCTTACTGCTCAAGAAGCCCCTCACAAAGACCTAGCTCAGCTCTCGGCAAGTATGAATAGACTTCAGGGGAAGTCGGTTGTACCATGTTAGGGCAGCCTTCCTGAAGGCAAGAGGGAGTGCTCCGCACATAATATGCTCAGAAAATCGATGGAATTGTATCGTGATCTTAGAGCCTTCCTGATGATCAATTGGATCGGTGGTGCCATCATACGTATCGTATTTCAGCATTTTGAATCCCATAGGGAGCGGGTCTCTCATCACTTCATCGGCTAAGGCCATATCATTGGTGAGCTTGGGCTCCATAGCTCCTTCCCGATTCTACGAGACCTTTCTAATCTCCTCCTGAAGATCTAGAATCATTCACTTTAATGACTCGGCATTCCCTCTGCCACAGGGCTCTTCTCACTGAGCTACTATAGCCGCAGTTTTCACTCCTCCAGCCCCATCTGGCTCCTTTCTTATATGGTTGCAGGGTTGCGGTGAACCGACTGAGCCGACACTACTATTTACTGCCTTGTGGCCTTGTGACACATGAACACTTCAGCTTGGTGTCGCCTTGTCATGCGGTTGAGTGACTGCCTTAGGTACACCACGAATGGTATCCTCCAACCATTCAAATCGTTGCTGCAACTTAGTGAATTGTGCCCGGTGGGAGCTTGAAGGCCAAGTGGTGCATTGTTTTGATTGCCATCATGATGGCTGGCCTGGTGACTCTGGGATTGTCGGGTTCTACGGCTTGGCCCATCATAAGCTTATTCCGCAATGACATGGCTCACGGCTAGAGGCAAAATTGCGGAATTTATATTCATGTTAGGTGCAGGGGAGGTAGTCTTTCTTCTCTGGTAGGTATTTTTCACCATACCAGGCCTATTGCTCGTCTCACTTCCCATGGACGGTGCCAATCTATTACGCCAAAAAATTAATTGGTGGGTATCTTTGTCCACAAATAAATCAAGTCAAGAGAGTCCCGGAGCTTACGCCAGGAGCAAGGATGATAGTGAAGTGTCCGTACCTTAGGGGTCTTTTCCTATTTAAAGTATAGGGTTCCTTTTAGACGGTTAATCACTTTATTGGGTAACAAAATGGTGGGGTCGTGCTTCTTCTTTGACCAATCTTCTTGCTTGAGCGTGGGAGTCCTCCCTAAATGGGTTACCCTCATTCGCACGTTTATTAGTGGTTAAGATTGATGACGGGTACGTCCTGAGCAAGTGTTGGGGATTATGGGGACTGCATGATCTAGTGTGTTTTCCCATCTTCTGACAGATGTCTTCGGATGGTTCGTACATTCCCTTATGCCACACATCGGCCCACTAATGGTATAATGTTTTTTTGGTATATCAGACAGTATGGTGGATCTTTTACTTCGTATAGACAACAGGATAGTTTAGTTGGTGGGTCATCTTTTGTTGACAGTATCTTTAGGTATCCATCCCAACCTTGTGTGCCACATCCTATCACTTTGACTAAGCCATTCCCTTGCAGGAATACTTAGTTGATGTTGATGATGCATCTTATAGATGGACAATGACAGATTACCAAAACAATTAGGCCCAAAACATGTCATGGAACTCATATGTGGTGCATTCAGAGGAGCGGTTACGACATCTACAGTGGTACGCAACTCATGGATTGGAATGGCCCAAACACTCTACTTGGAATTGATTGTTGAGTGTTAACTGTTGAGACTTGAAACTTTAGAGATAACTCCCAATTATGTGATATTATTATTATTTTTTTTTTTTATCCTTTACATTATGTTTTATTTGTTTTAAACTTTTAATAATATATTTCACATTTTTAGTTAGTAGCTTATATATATACTTATATAGTAGAGTTTCAGTCAACAACTCTACATTAACAAACTTTGGTCAACACCACAAGTATGACTTTTGGTGTTTTTTCCATGAAACTAATTATGTGAATGGGTTAGAAAATGTCTAAAATAGGATGTACACAAAAAATAGGCAAAAAAAAAAAAAAACATTTTGGGAATCAAAACCAAAGTTTCCATCAAAGCGGAAAAATTCCCTAATTTCCTTGAAATTTCTCAAATTTCCACTAAAATTTCAGTCTCCCCTAGGGTTGAAACTCGATATTTTGAACCTTGATTACGACATCTGACATTCTTGATGGTCCAAGGGATCATTTAGAACGGGAGGAGGGAAACGAGAGCTCAAAAGAGTTGGGAGGGGACTTGCCAGAAGAGGAATGGGTTTTAGATTTGGACATTCGGTGGTATTCTTTGAGGGGGGAGGGCTGAGGGTTTTAGAGAGCTTTCCAGCCCCTTTGGCCAAAGTGCAGGATCTGATGGGTTTTGTCTTCCTCAGAGGGGTAGAAGTGGGATCATTAGATAAATTGGGGGTAGCATAGGGGTTCTATGGTGACCAGAGGTTACTGGCCAAGGCAAGGGAGAAGGAGTAGGTTGGAGGGGGGAGGGTCATCAGAAAGGCCAACAGGATCGATACCACGGATAGGAAAAAGGGGAGCTACAGACGAAAAAGATATGGCAAGGTTGGGACCATTAGAAGTCATTGGATCTAAGGCTGGCTAAGAGCCATTTTCAGCAAGGTTCAAGGGAGGCATAGAGGCAAGGGAGGGGGATGTCAAATCGGAGCTGATGCCTTCCAAAGCGATTGTAGTCGTGGCAAGCAGCCCTGGCAAGGGGCCTAAGACAGAGGCACGGGTGGCATCAAGATCAGAGATGCCAACAGTGTATCTAGCATTGGCGGAAGGCCAACAGTAGTAGAGAAGTCGAAGTTGGCAGAGATCCAATAGCAACAAGGGACGTCGAATTGTGGCTGACGTCTTCGAAGGCGATTGTAGACCTGGCTAGAGGGGAGGAGAGGAAGCAGACATGGCAAGGAGGCATTCATGGACTGGAGGGAAAGCAGGAGCAACAAGGATTGCCGAATTGCAGCTGACGCCTTCAAATGCGATTGCAGACGTGGCGAAAGAACCTGGCAAGGTGCCAGGAGAGAGCAGATGTGGCAAGGAGACTTGGCAGGGGGCCAAGGCGAGAAACCAGGGGGTCAGATGAGTATCAACAGAGGAGGCTGGAGCAGTGGAAGCCAGCAACGAGAGGGCCAGGGGTAGGGGTGTCAACACCGGTAGGGCCCGATCGAGTCCGACTAAGCCGACCTAGACCGGCCCGATTAATAACATGTTGGGCTCATATATAAATAGGTGGTACACGGTGTAGCCACCTAGCCCGACGGGCGCCCAACCTGCCTGACACATTTATAAGCCCAACTTGAATCGACTCCTTTAAACCGACCTAGCTTGACTCCTTTAATACTACTTATATTTTTTTTTAACAGTACTTGTATTTAGTGCTAAGGCTATTGTGATATGTACTATTGAGATGGTGGTGGTTGCTATCTGAACATTCATCTTTTTCAGGCATAGTTTAATTGATTTGAACTTGCTAAAGTTGGGTTGTGCATGCATAGTTTAATTGATTGGAATTCCACGGGTTAAAGACTTGAGTACCTTAGTAACTTAAGTTGTTATGCCCATCTTTGGTTTAATCCATTTAAACTATGGGATCTTTCTTTGCTATGCCCATTATTACTTCATTTTATTGGTATTCCCCGTAAGCCCATTTAAAAGACCAATTATAAAGAGGGTTTGTTTAAAGTTAAATAAGTCTGAAGCCCAGTTAAGGCTTATTTATGACAATTCAATTAAAGTTTGCAATTGACCGGCCCGATTATTAACCATACCATGCCCGCCCTAAACGGGCGTTTAAGGTACAACCCTAGAAATTGGTCGAGCCCTATTAGACCCGACCAAAATCATCCCAACCGACCTTTTGACACCCCTAACTAGGGGCCCAGCCAGTGCAAACTAGCAGAAGGAGGCAAGCGACAGACCAGAGAGGGGACGGTTGGGGTTCAGGATTGGGACATACGAAGCAAAGGATGGAAGGTGAGGTGGGAAAGGCAAACAAGCATCGGACAAAGGAGGGAGAGCTAGTTTATGGTCGGGTTAGGAGCGGTATCTTCAAGCCCAAGTGAAGGTGAGCCAGAGAGGTGGAGGGAGTGGGCCAGACTGGACTAGAGGAGGGTTAGTAGGTGGGCCTAAAGAGAAGGCTAGGAGAATGGGCCAAAGTGGGCCGAAGGGAAAGAAAAGGTTGGATCAGATTTGGGTTGATGGGGGCATTAACGGAAAGAAACTCAAACACAATGGAGATGGTGGGCCCCCAAAGGGAAGAAGAATGGGGGGAGAGCACGAAGAAAGAGGTAAAGAAGAGGTGAGAGGGCATAAGTCGGTGGTGGGAGTGGAGAGTGGGAGAGAGACAGAGGCATGGAGGCCAAAAGCAACAGGTACAAACCATAAGGGAGGGTTAAGGCAGATAACGCCTTCAACAGACCCCAGAGGGATATCAAAAATCGGCAAAGACAAGCTGTCAGGGTCAGCTCAGAGCCGTCATCAAAGTCAAGAGGTAGCCATCAATAGGGAGAAGCGATTATGACCATCGGTTTCAAGCTGGTAGTCTGCAAGGTCAAGCAAGGAGGGACAAGCATCCCTGGAGCTTTTCGGCCAGGCCATGAGATTGCGATTCCAACGATAGTGTCTTCTGTGATGATCAGATATAGGGGAGATGGATCTAACCCTTGAAGGGAGATGAGGCTAGTTCTCAGAAGCAACTATGTCCTGTGGCGAGATACAATCAATTACAGTCTCAGCAGTAACATTAGAGGAGCAGTAGGTAGTTTGGTGGCCAAAAACCTTGCAAGTAGTGCATTGGGGAGGAAACCACTCAAAGCGGACCGTTTGGGTGAAAGAGTGGCCATTATCATCATAAATGGGGATAGTGGCAGGCGGGATGGTGTCAACAATGATCTCAACGCAAATGTGAGCAAAAGCAATTCTGTCCTTCGTCTTGGTACAAAGGTATGAGAGTAAAGGTTTTCTGATAATTGAATCGACAATACTTAGCCCCTTGGTGCACCAGAAGTGGAGAGGCAGAGAGGGGAGTGTGATCCATATCGGATGGATTGGTAGTCCACCTTGCTAAGGATCGAGTACTTATCCCATTGCCTGGGAAAGATGGCTTCCATCCCACTTGCCAAGGACCAGCTTCAAGGGCAGTGATTTTGTCTGTTTCTTCAGAGAAGTCAAACACAAAGATGCCATTGTTTAGCATAAATGTAGAAAGCCTTCCTTGGATCCTCCATTGATTGGATAGGGAGGTTTTACCGATGTTAAAGGGGGGGACGGCTACCAAGAAAGTGTTCGATTAAGCAGTTCTTCCACTTTGAGATTTCTAGTTCAAGGAACCGCGAAGGGCAAACACCAACAGAAATGTCATTGATGATAGGAGGGGCAAAGTGAAGGGTATGTCCCACAGAGGAGGGGTGGGGAGGAGGAGGCTACTTGGTTCGGAGGCTTAGAGGGAAAGGTGGAGGAGGGGGCGAAGGAGAGTGGGGTACTAGTGGAGGGAGGGGGTGGAGGGGCAGGGGAAAGGGAGAGGGGGAGATGGAGGTGGAGGTACCATGAGGGCTGCCGACGATGGAGGCCTTTGAGGAGGGGACAGTGATGGGAGGTTAGTCATTAGCGCATGTCTCAGTATATTAGTTCTTCCAATGGTTGGTTTCTGTTCCTGATCTCTATTTTTTGGGAGGTTTTGGTCTTATAAAAGACGACCCCATTGACACATTTGAAGCCATCGACATTGAACAAGTAGAGTTCATTATCCCATTGAAGTACTTTGAAGAACATCAAGCTTATGCCATTACATTTGTATCCTCAAAGTGATACCTGAATTTTTCTGAATTTTTCTACGGATTGAAGATGGATATGCACTATAATAAAATCATCCTTACACTCTACAAAATTCGAGGATGAATTTTTTCTAAGGGGCGAGTTGATGTAGATCAAAGTTTGAAGAAGAGGACAAAACTAAGAGTAAGAAAATACTATTCAAGAAAAATTGTTCACTTACATGAACAATAATTTGGGTCAATATCACTTTCCTATTTTGTTCCTCTTTTGTTAGTCAATTAGTTTCTACTTTGTGACAAGTTTCCTTTTTGAGTTGAGTTGCTAGTTTCTAATTTGGTTAAAAGCTTGGTTAGCAAGTTAGACACAAATTAGAAAGTCCTATTTCAATCCATTAGTTTCATTTTTTTATTATTTCCCTATGTCCAAGGTATGTAAACAATTTAAACCCATTGTTCATAATGAAAGAAAAAAAAAAAAATTGAAGTTTTTGAATTTGAGTGTTTATCCAAGGTTGAGATCTCAAAGAACCAAATTGGATTTATGCACGGTAGATCCACCACCGAGGTTATCTACCTACTAAGGAGGTTCATGGAAAATTATATAGCCCACACAAAGGAGCTCCACATGGTTTTCATTGACTTAGACAAAGCATATGACAAAGTTCCTAGAGATTTAATCCGACATGTCCTAATAAAAAGAGGTGTCTAGTACTTATGCTAGTACTTATGGACATGTATGAGAGCACGGTGATTAGTGTGCAATTTGTAGGTGGTCAAGGCAAGGAATTCCCAAATACAATTGGGTTACATCAAGGATCGGTCTTAAGCCCCTATTTATTTGCACTTATCATCATGGATGAGTTAAGTAAGAACATTCTAGATGAGGTTCCATAGTGTATGCTCTTCGTGAATGACATCATGTTAGTTGATGAGACTAAAGCAGGGATTAACGCTAAATTGGAGCTATGAAGATCTACATTGGAAAAAAAAAGCTTTAAGATTAGTAGATCGAAGACGGAGTATATGATGTGTAACATAGAAGATGTTTATCAGAGAATTAAAGTGGATGTAGTCAGTGGAGAGGTGCGTTCGAAGTGTTGTGCGATCAACGTATCCCTTTAAAGCTTAAGTGAAAGTTCTATAGGACAATTTGTGACCAGCTATGGTATATGGGCGGACTATTGGGCAGTTAATAAGTGTTATATAAAGAGCCTATGTGTAGCTGAGATGAGGATGTTAAGATGGATGTGCGGCAAAACTAAGAAGAATAAAGTAAGGAATGAGTATATTCGAGTTGATTTGGGAGTTGCACCGACCAAAGACAAGCTCTGCGAATGTCGTTCAAGGTGGTATGACCATGTTCAAAGGAGGCCTGAAGATGCCTCAATAATGAGGAGTGATCTGATTCAGATTGAGGGAGCTAAAAGAGCTAGGGACATGCCTAAAATGATCATAGATGAAGCGGTGACGAAGGACATGCATAGTCTCGATCTTGCCCCAAGTATGACCTTGGATAGAGCCTATTGGAGGGCAAGGATCCATGTAGCCGACCCCATGTAGCTAAGACTCCTGACTTGTTGAGTTGTGCCTTTCCTCTTACTCTCATCTTTATACTCACCCTTATTCTCTCTTCTCTAATCGTGATGTTTAGCCTTTTTTTTCCCTATTGTGTTTTGATTGGATCCATGTAACCGGCCTCATTAAGTTGGCATTAAGCTTGAGATTATTGTTGTACCCATGGCTGAGATAGCTATTATCTTAAAGGGTGAGATGCCCATTCACTAATTCTTCTTCCCCCTTCTCAACACGTCCATTGATTTTCTTTCATTTCATTATTTTTCTTCTTTATTTGTTTGCTGTGAGGAGTGTTTGAGTGATCATTACAAACTTGTTGAAGTTCATAATTTTCATGAAAATACCAATTTAAAGGCATGTAGCTATTGTACTGCAAAACTTCCATAAAGTTTTTTTTTTTTTTATATTCTTTAAGCATAGCTTTCCAACCAGTCATCAGTTGAGACTTATCTTTTGAAGGATAGTTGCGCATTACACACGAGACCTTTGTTCCAAATTTGAGTTCATTGAGGCTGAAATCTCTATATATCGAAAGTTGTCAAATGTTTTCTAATTAACGTCAACAGCATAACTCTCAATCCAACCATCAAAATTGTCTCATATTTTAAGGGTTTGTTGGGCACCACAAGAGGAGCATTCAATCAAAATTTGAGGTCCACCAGAGCCTCTCAAAGACAACCATAGGCCTCCCACTATTTCAGCCAAAATTGAACTTCTATTCAAAATCAGATTTCAGATTTGAACCTATGAGATCCTATCTGGGGTTGGGTAGTTCCTAGAGCCTTACATTAGACTTCTTCAAGAACATCATCCATAAGAGTCACAAATTGGGGAAATCTCAAAGCATGCTCTGCATCTCCTTCATCGGAATGGTGGCCCACATAAAGTGTAAGATTGCCAACGTTGAACATATTGTTGATCTTATGGTAGGAGGCAACTCTAACATATAGGCATTTGGACCAATGCGCTTTAAGATCTTATAAGGACCTATATTTTGAGGATGGAGCTTGTCCATAGTACTAGGAGAGAAATGCTCCGATGGAACTCCACATAGCAGCGATGTAGGTTAGCGGTTGACTGATAGCTTTCATTGGCAACGGCAATGCGATGACAAACATCAGCGTGTACCTCCGTGATATGCATAAGGAACTCATCTGCTTTAACACTCACACGGGTATAAGGTGGTAATGATACCATGTCAACCGGTCGTTGAGGTTGGAGGCCAAGTACAATCTCAAATGGTGTGCGACAAGAGAAGGCCGTATTCTCATAATCATGAACTAGGTCAACATAGCAAACTGCCAAGGTTTCTGTTCACAACTTCCGTCTAACCATCAGTTTGGGGATGGAATACCGTAGAGAACTTCAACTTTGTGTTGGTCTTTAGCCAAAGAGTCTTCCAAAAATAACTCATGAACTTCACATCTCTATCAGAAACAATAGATTGTGGCAGACCATGTATACGCACTATCTCCTTGAAGAAGAGCTTGGCTAAATGACTTGCATCTATTGTCTTCCTGCACAGCATGAAATGTGCCATTTTCCCTGTGCTTTATATTGTAAAGGTATTCATTATTACCACATTTCGACTAAATGCATCAACCACTTGGTTCTCTTTTCCAGCTTTGTACTTTAGGGAAAATACAAACTCTTGCAAATAAGCAATCCACTTAGCATGTCGATTGCTAATGGACTTTTGGGAATGGAAGCACTTGAGTGCCTCGTGATCTGAATAAAGTATGAACTCCTTGCCAATCAAATAGTATCTCCAATGCTTAAGAATTTGAATAACGACATAGAACTCTAAATCATAAGTTAAATTCTGTCTTTGCATCATTCAACTTTTCACTGTAAAAGGCAATCAGATGACCCAACTTGCATAAGCACTCCTATCCGAACATGGGATGCATTAGTAGCCACTTCAAGCATAAGGTCAAAATTTGGTAGCCTAAGCATTGAGGCCTCTGTCATCTTCTATTTGATCACCTTAAATGCTTTAGTGGCAATCGGGGTCTAATAGAATGCCATTTTTCCTCTCTTTGTGCACTCCTTAATAGGTGCCATAATGGCGCTGAGATTCCGTATGAACCATCTATAGAACGACGTAAGGCCGTGGAAATGAATACCCATTGATCCCCTAGAACTTCTATTTTAACCTTCTTAATACAAGATGTCATCTCAGTCCACATCGTGTTACCTTGCTAACACTTCCCAATGCCACTTCCTCCCTGTCTCTCAAAAGGCTCCCCTTCGTGCATGATACACTTTCCCGATCACACATCCCTCCACCCATAAAAGGAAATAGAGTCATTGGGATTCAAATTTCAAAAGCTTTTGCACTAGGAGAATCTATACTCAATGCCTGTGAGATGAATCGAGGGTGTCCATGGCAACATGCGAAAAGCCCATAATAAGGTGGTCCTAGAAGTACCCGCCCAGGGGCGTGTTCCAACATGAAAGAGGCCCTGGTGGTCAACTATGTGAAACTCCACGAATGTGGCCTGCTTATAATCAGATCACCCGTTTGATCTAATTTGTTCCATTCTCATAGAAGTATTTTATATACCATTCCATTAAAATGGTTCCCCCTAAGGAATCCACCTCTTCCTCAAAATTGAAATCAAAAGCAAGTTATGCAAAAGCAATCCCAAAGCAAGCCCCTTCAAATCAAATGGTCCTCCAAAGCCAATCCTCGCAAGTCCAATCAAATGTTCCTTATTCCCATACAGTGATATTAGGAACATCTTCTCAGTCTACCCAAGTCTCTAAAACCCAAACCCAAACAGTCTAGTCCGGTTATAAAAGCCAGAATGTCCTAAAGACCTTTTGCCATTACCTTTTTCCGGTTGAGGAACAATTCAGCAATTACTGTAGTACCCCTGCAGATATTGCAAAAAGAGTGTTCTACAATGATTGGCACTACTATTCTACCAAAAGTCAAGAATACTATGAGTTCATCCTGGTAGATACTGACTATCTCCGAATAAAGCAAATTTTTTTTGATAAGCAAGATCCCACATTAGTCACCCACACCAAGGTGACAATCTGCAAAATCCTTAGTGATAAGGAATGGGGACAACATCCCTTGACAAGCAAAAGGCATTCCCAACAATATGCCCCATGTATGAACCCTATCTCTTTAAATTCTGTGGTTTTAAATTTTGTATACAATTTCCCATGTAAGAACCCTATCTCTATATATATTTGAATGCTTTTTTGGATTCCTCGTGAAAGATTGTTTAAGTTGTGATGTCCTTGTGTTGCTTCTTGTATATCTCTTGGTTTTACAGAGAGTTTTTTACCAAAAAAAGGGTTGTATGGAGAATAGAAACATTTAAGAATTTCCTTAATAACTTGCAACTTGGGATGTAATGCGAACTCAATAGATAGCACCTGACTGTAAGTTATATAAATAGGGATAGTTTGCATAGGTTTAAATGTCATGGCTAGACCGAAAGAATCAGTTTTAAGAATTTCTATATAATGTGTGCAATCGTTTTGCTTGTCATAATGATTAATAGTGAAGTAGCAAATCACTTAATTTGGTCTGGTTGATTGAGAAGATATTTCTGATTTGAACAGGTGCCCATTCAACCTTTTATTAGCATCATCTGAGATTGAATCTATGGGTCCCACCAGCGAGTCTGCTCATGTGTCAGTTTTGCCAATAATCTAGAAAAAAGATTGAATCATTGAATCTTAGCAATGGTTGTATCCTTTAGTTCTTCTACCCCTTAACTACGTTAAATATTGAGGTTGTATTTTGTAAAGAGGTTTAACGACAGATGACTATCCCATGCATGAAAAACTACTGACAGTTAAAGATTGGAAGACCACATTACTGGCGCACAGTGGTGACTCTGACAATCTGTTCTCTCTAATTCTCCCCCAACCCTTTTCCGTAATTCCTTTTGGGAATCCTGATTTGAACTTTGGTTCTTGAAAGTGATGTTTAGGGATTGGCTACTCTGGTTGGGTCGAGCGTTTCTATTGCAGCCCCTACTGACATGTTTAATTCTGAAAATATGGTTCTTGAGTGCAGCTCCTATATATATGTCAAATCTGGAAATTTGATATTTGTTATAGTGGCCTCTATGGATGCATTCAATTCTAAAATTTAAATTCCCTGGTTGTAGCTAGCTCTACCTTGAAGACTTTGGCAATCATGTTGATGATCTTAGCAGCTCCGGCAGTTAATGGCCTCTCGTGTGGATCTGTATTCAAACCTTGTGAAGGCTTCTTGGTTGGAAATGGTTCTCCCCCAAAGGCCGGTGATGGATGCTGCAGAAGCTTAGCTAAGACCCAAGCTGATGCGTGCAACTGCATCAAGGACTTTTCTGTGAACGGTTTTAAACTTTCGAAAGCCAACGAACTCTCCTTACGCTGCAAGTTCAAGTGTAAGTAAGTACTCACAATCCCCACCTGACTCTCCCACACAGAAGGGTTCTTTTGAAGCAAAATTTGACAAACTTCTCCCTTGTCTTTTCCTGTGAGTTACAATATATGTGTTGTAATATGGGTACAATAGTATTTCTGTCCTGAGTGTATACTCGTAACTTTCACCTATTTCAATGCTCGACATTCCACACCAGATAAAAGAAACATCAAAATTATGAATATTTTTTGTCATCTAAAATTTAGGAAGATAAAATGCATGCCTCTCCTATATGAAATTGCATGGTTAATTAGTGTGAACAGCCAATGAGTATATAACAAATATCATGATGTAACATGATTATATTTTTTAACATGATTATATTTTTTAACTTCTCACGCACTTAACATACAACTCCACAACTCCATCATGCCAAAGAAATTTAGAACAAGAAATAGTAAACTGAGATTAGCTTACCAGTAGATCGCTTGGTATTCCTTTTTTGTTGAAGCCATTAACAGTGATAGACACGGCTCAGAAGAAAATCCAGACTCTATGAGACCTGGTTCAAGGCAAGAGAATTTAAATAGTTTTAGCATACAGATTTTGTGACATATCTACGACAAAATATTATCATAACCAGACGTTGCAATAAATGTAATTTAAGCTATTATTGACAACATAGAATAAAGATCTGACGAGGGAAAGAAAGAATGAGCTTGCCGAGCGAGGGAATCTTGCATGTTCTTCCTAACAATTATTGATTCTGACGGGAATATATATCATATGGAGGAGGTTGGGCACGTTATTAGTTTTCCTATAACTAGGGGAACAACCAGTGGGCACTGGGTGGGAGGGAGGGCCTTTCAATGGGTTGAGAGAGGCAGATTATGCTTGGAAAATCTCTGCAAATCTAAAAAAGTAGGAGAGTTGTTACTTTTTTGGTAGAAAAATGTAGAAGCGTCAAGTGAAAGGGAGTAAGTGGAGAAAATGTGGACTGTGTACATATTTTTAATATTCCTATCATGATTAGTATAGCTTTAACTTTAAGACAGTTTTCCTTACCCAACTTGGTGAATAAGAATATATACACTCATAAACGTCAACATAAGCATCAATAGAGCCATAATCCAGAACTATTAAATTGCGTTCAGCTCCAACTTTCCTACCACTTCAACTGCTGTTGGTTTAACTACTAAAATAAAGGTTCGGCCAATCAATATCAATATATGCAGTCTTGTTTTTTTAGTGAATAAAAAATTATATTAAAATAAACAAAGATAAATCAATTAAACAGGTTACCTTAAGAAAAGAAAAAAAAAATTGGTATCAAACGTTGTTTAAAAAAATAAAATAAAATAAAAAGAAAAAACAAACGCTGTAGAATATAATTACGTTTTCCACAAAATTGTTTTTTTTTTTTCGGTAGAATGTTTTCCACAACGTTTTGACTCGCGATTTGAATGTCTCTTTTCTTTAGTTTTTTCAAATAAATGGGACCATACTCTATTAGTGTTGTCGTCCTATTGGTACCAAAAAATATAATTTTTTTATTTAATAATACTTCTTCAAAAAAGGCCAACACCATTTACCCCACGGCCCTACCCTACCCACTATCATTTCACCCGACATGGGGTGGTTGGTGGTCTGACACACTGACTCGTGATCGGACCATACCGGGCTTTCTATCCCCAATGCTTCCTTCTTCCTCTTTACCGCCTCAGCAACATCGGCCCAAAATCCCACACCCAACCCCTGCTTCCCCGGAAAATAATCCTCTGTTTTTCTCATTCGTGCTTTGTTATCTACAGAACACGACATGTGGACAACAGAGAGATTAACGCACCAGATGTAATAATCCTCACCTAACCTTAACCGTTGGATCCTCTGTTGTCCACGTGTCGTGTTCGGCAGGTAGCAAAACAAGGAAAAACAGGGATGGAAAAACAGAGGATTTTGATCCTGCCCCCCCCCCCCCTCCCCTCCCCTCTCCTCCCCTCCCCTCTCCCCTCTCTCTCTTTTCCCCTTAACTCCAAAGTCCATACCCTCTCCTACCTATCATTGGCCTCTGCCATTCCCTAGTTTCTTGGAGGCTCCTCTAAGGTACTAGTCACCTCTGTCCATTTGAGGGTAGGATTCAGGAGCAACTGAAGGAGGATAAAAAACAAACAATTACCACCTGTGAGAAAGGTTTTGAAACTCTAGTTCATTCTTCGGATCTGGCAAGGTCGACATCAACCTGGATTGGACTGAATCAATCAGATTTGTCTTTATTTTTCAATAAAAGTTACTTTTTATAATCATTTTAATCTTAGTGAAACGATATTGGATAGTTAAAGATTGAGACCAGTTCGAAGTTTAGGTTTTCATTCTCTCCGGTCCTTTGAATGATTGTATGTTTGCTGTCTTGGCTCTTTTTTCTGTTGATAGTAAAGCCGAAGGTGGATTAAAGAACTGAGTTGGTTTTTCTTTTTGTTATGGTCTTTTCTTTTGTATTTGGCTATGATCATTTTATTAATATATTCTTTGTTGATCTTTAGTTAAAAAAATAAATGATCTGCAACCAATTGAAGTCAATATCAATTCGAATTAACCAATATTATCTGATCCGATCCAAATTTTAGAACCATGCCAGTGAGCGAAACCGAACGGATTTTAGGAAGTACATGTCATCCAACAACCGTCACTCTGGGTACGAGGAGGTAAGGTTGTTCATTTTTGTTCATCAACGTTTAGCACTAACCTTCGTTTAATATATAGCATACATATATACACACACGTGGTATGGGTGGGAGCCCATCCGAGAAAGAGATAGTAGTAAGTACTTACCTGAGCAGCAACCATCACTGGACTTCGGAGGCCCGTCTCCCAACACGAAGGATTCAAAGCAGACACGACATCTCCACACGAAAGGCCATTGACGACCTGAGATTGGCACAGCATCATCATCAACCCACAACCAAAAGTTCCAACACATGTAATCTCTACCCTTGGAATTAGTAGAATAAGCCATATTGACAACATAGAATAATATGCAAATATTATCATAGCCCACTGCATGCCATCCAAGAAGCTCCTCAAGTCTCCTCTCTCCACCATCCAAATCATTTACTGTAACACAGAAAATAAAATGGAGAAATCAGTCAGATTTTGACAAATCTGCAACATAAATGGAACTGTTAAAGAGTACATCGAAAACGAAAAACAAAATTTTGACAAGGGTGGTCAAAGAAGTAACCACTTGTGAGTTTGTTGATAAAATGAAACTAAACGACAGCAACAGTAGAGGATTACACGGGTCAACTCCATAATGCATGTTTACATTACTTGGCCACCAAAAAATAGAAGACATCACATTTGACTCTATTTTGACTGATTTATCAATAGACACAAAATTAAGGCAAAATGGTCGCGGTACGTGCAGAAAAATATGAATGTAAAACGTTCGGAGCTCGGTGAATGTTCACGTAAGTGATATGATTGACACGTGTTAAATATGTTCATCCTGCTAACAGAGTTGTAAACGGTTACAACTCTGTTTAATATTATTAATATTTAAATAAATAAATAATAAAAATCCCAATATAAGTGGACTCCTCTTTTCATTCCGCTTAGAAGTCTCAATCCTTTCTTTCTCTCTCTCCTTGCTTCTTCTTCAAGGTTGTTCCTTCTTTCTTCTTCATTTTTCACCGCTCTCCAGTCTAGTTGAAGTTTTGTTTACCAATTTGAGTGAAAATTTGCATCCATGGTAAATTCTCATAGGTTAATAATATCTACCCAATAAGTAATAATAAAATCCTAGATATTCAATAGCTTTGTTTACTTTATAAATTCAAATGTCTTGTGCCATATCTGCAAGCTTTACTATCCAAATCCCTTCCCTGATGATTAATATGTAAACATGGTTTTTGGATATGTGTGGCAAAGTCTCTCATATGTTCAGTGCCTGAAAATAATTATGTTGATTTTTTTCTTATCTCATCCTATTTTGAGAGAGAGAGAGAGAGAGAGAGAGATGATGATGATGGCGGCTGTAGAAATAAGGAACAACGTTGAAGAAAAAGCAAAAAGAGAGAGAGAGAGAGAGAGAGAGAATTGAGATTTCCTAACAAAATCTAAGGAGGAGTCCGTTTATATTGGATTTTTATTATTTATTTATTTATTTATATAAAAAAATATTAGACAAGTTAAGTAACCACATCCGTCATCTCTCCACCCTAAAAACTAGGAATCAGTTACAATATAAAAAACTAATAGATGGTTTAGATTAATCTAAACTTAAATGGACGGCTAATATTAAAAGAAAGTGAAAATAAGATTGCAATACGTACGTCCTGCTACCACTCGCCCCAAAATTAATAAAGCAATTGGACAAGCAAAAGACACAAAGGAAAGGAAACAATGTATGTATAAAACTAGCCAAATTGAGGGAAAAGAAAAGTACACATTTCAACCATATTAAATGTATCGAAAGTGAACATGGTAATGTTTTAATACACAAAGAAGAGATCGATGAGAGGTGGATCAAGTATTTCAACAATTTACTAAATGACTGTAATACAGGTAGAAATATCTTAAGAGGTTATAATAACTATCAAGATGCTACAGATCGTAGATACACGGAAGATTACAATAAATGAAATAAAAACCATGGAAAAGATGAAAATAGGTAAACTAGTAGGTCCAAATATTATCCCAATTGAGGTTTGAAAGAGTCCAAGAATTTGTGCATCATTATGGCTAACTAGGTTATTTAATAAGATTTTGAGCACAAAGAAAATGTTCTAGTATTTGTGTATCATTATGGCATTGCCCTTATTCATGATAAGTTGCAAGAAACTCGTCTAAGGTGGCATGGAATCATAGGGATGGAGCATGACACCTTTTTCCTATTCAATTCCCTTAAAAACTGTTCAAATTTCCCTTCTGTTTTGTTATTTTCTTCAATTAACTTAGCTTCACAAGCCCTTCAAAAGCAACTAGGTCAGCCACCTTGTTCCTATTCAATTCCTTCGGCACTCGTAGGGATGGAGCATGACACCTTCTCCTTCAATGTTTGCTACTCTCTTTTCCACGGTAAAAAGTTAAGTTACATTGGGTTTGAGTTTATATGTTTTAGGCACAAGGGTAATATAGTCCATTCAAATCCACACTTAACAAAGACTAACGGTAAAGAGTTTGGTTCTAATTGTCAGTAATGTAGAGGGTGTATCGTTAATAGTGGCATTCTTCGGG
Source organism: Macadamia integrifolia (assembly GCF_013358625.1). NCBI lineage: Eukaryota > Viridiplantae > Streptophyta > Magnoliopsida > Proteales > Proteaceae > Macadamia > Macadamia integrifolia. The sequence continues at coordinate 10,017,017 of NC_056569.1, forward strand.
GAATAGCACTATAAATTTTCCCAAAACAAAAATCGAAAAAGTGAAACAATAGCCCGCCCCTTGAGTGAAAACTATTCATGCTTCTCCATTGTCCCAGGTGCTGACATGGAAACCATGAGATAAGTTAGGTGCCATTTGATAACGTTTTCAGAAACATTCTTTTGTGCTTAGAAACTGAAAAACACCTCAAAAACTGTTTGATAAACCTGTTTTGTTTCACCTGTTTTTTTAAACATAAATAGAAATTTGTGCTTGTTTCTGTGTCTAGAAACGGGTTTTGACAAAACAAGTCAAACTTGTTTCTCTGTTTCTTGAAACAACTTATGGGCCAAAAATCGATGGACCCCTGATGAAAAGTTTCATCTCCCAACCCAGCATTTACCTTACCCGGCTGCTCTCCAAATCTTGAAGGTACTCTAGAGAAATGAGAAGGAATACACTAATTTTCGATTTACTGGTGGAAACCTTAAATCCACATCCATCGATTCCTTTGTGGATTTCTTTCAATTCTCTCTATACCCTCATGAATCGATTACTGAATTGTTGCTGGGGATTGAAGTTCATGGCTTCCATAGAACCTAGGAATCCGCCACGGTCAATGCGGCTCTGCAACTATGTTTTGACCACAAACTCATCAATGGCATCTCTAGATTTAAAGACTACCCATCTAAGTAATCGAACTCATGAAGCCACTGGTTCTTCTCTTTCGGTTCTTACCTATCTTTCTATGTCGTTGAGGAAAGGTTTCAGGGACTCGAGCTCTCCATGAATCCACTCAACATCTTCAATGGCTCCCTTTAGAAGTGGTGACTAGTTTTGGAGTCTGTCGGACCATTTCTTAAGGATAAAGGTCATGAGGGCTTCCACAATTGCTAGAATTTGAAGGTCTTTTGGATTCAGGAAGTGATAAGAAGATCAAAATACTTTTCTTTCGGAGTTAAGGGGGAAGATATGTATGTGTATATATATATATATGAGGAAATTACACTCCCCTTCCCTGAACTATGGCTTAATATCAAGTTCTCCCCACGTACTTTCATATATACCAACACCCTCCCCTCTAGTTTGAAGATGCTTTCAAGCATACCCCTTCTGTTAGATAGCCCTGTTAAGTGATGACATCATCATTCAAACATGTAATTTTATGCCGAAATTACCCTTCCCATATGAATTAAGCCTCCAACCCTAAAATATCCAAACAGAAGATCTCTTCATCGCGATTTGGATTTGCCCTTTCTTCATCGTTGTGCTCCACAGTGGATGGCAAAAATCCAGCAATGATTTGCTCCATCGTCGCTCTGCTCCACCGTCGAGAGAGTTGTTCTTGGCTATCGATCTTCTCTGTCGTCACTGTCCCTTCTTCATTGCTCTGCTCTGCCGCCATAACCGCACCAAATTGCTTGTCTCCACAAAGCGGAAAAAGGACAGACTACACTTGACTTGTTCTCTCTGCTTGGAAAAATGTCTTAGAAGAGAGTGATTGTGAGGTTGGAGCTTTGTCCATGGCGTCTAGGGTTCCGTTCTGGTTTTTCATTTTCGTTTTGTGTCTGTTCCTTTCATCTTATAAATTAGACTCTGCTACGGAAGGAAAAGAAGGCAAGTCTGGGGAGTTTGTTCTCACTCTCGATCACACCAACTTCTCTGAAACTATTGGCAAACAAAAATTCATCATCGCTGAGTTCTATGCTCCATGGTATTACAATCAATTGCTCTATTCCTCTTCTCTGTATGAAGAATTGATTTGTGCACATTCAGATGATCAGATCTATTACTGATTTTTTTTTTTTTTAATTCTTCCCTCGCGGTTGTGATTTTAGTTTCATTATATTGATCTAAGATTGTTCCTTCTGGAAATTTTAGAAATTTTGTGGACATTTTTCCGTCTTCGGTGACAAATAAATGATTTATTATGAAGTCCTTTTTGTTTTGCAAAGATTTTTTTTCCCCCCGGATGTAATAGTATTGTTTTAGCCAATGGTTGGATGGAGGTTTTCAGAGTCTCTGGTGTCTTTTTGTTTTGCATGCATTTGTTCAGTTTCTAAAGCTCGAATTCTTGAATTATTGAAAGTGGACTGGTAAAAATTGACTACTCCAGCAAGGATGTGAAGAAGAGGATGCCTACTTGAGTGCAAGGTGCAGCTGGGCGAGCTTTCTTCTAATTGTGAGAGATGTTTCAGAAAATAGAATGGTGATGAAGAAAATAAAAGGAAATATAAGTAGAAACCAAAAGGGTAAACAGGTCTTTTTATAGTCCAATTTAACACCGTCAGTCACTTAAGGGACGATTGAAAGCATCTTCAAACTAGAGGGGAGAGTGTTGATATATATTAAAATATGTGGGGGGAACTTGATATTAAGCCATAGTTCAGGGGAGGAGAGTGTAATTTCCTCTATAATATATATATTTAAAAATTGCAAAAAACAATTCCAGAAACAGATTTATCAAACACCAAAAAATCCGTTTTTGGAAACAGAAACGGAGAAAATCATTTATGTTGTTTCTAGACATAGAAACATGGTTTAAAGTATCAGTGCGTATCGTGCCGTATCGGCCAATACGGATACGTATTCGTATCGGTAGGCATCGGCACGATACATACCGATACACTAAGGGAAATTTTGGGCCTCTTTTTGTGTATCGGCTTATCGTACGTATCGTATCGTGCCGTACTGTATCGATACCGATACGTACGATACTCTATGATACGAACTTTTGAAAATCTGAAAATTCCCGAGTATCGGTACCGTATCGAAGGTATCGTGCAGTATCAAGCCGTATCGTACTGTATCGGTACGATACAGCTACTTAAGTGTGAATTTTTTGTTGTTTGAAACAAACACTTCACACTCTCACCAACAGTTTTCTAGATTTTTTATATGTTATGTAAAAACAAGTGTTCTACAACTTCCATGGAAATTTTTTATTTTTCTCAAAAAAATATATTTTTTTAATTTTTTTTTCCGAAATTAATTTAAAAAAAAAATCCCAAAAATTTTTTTTTTTTTAGAAAATTTAGTTCATTCAACTCTTCAAAATAATGTCATAACTTATAATTACTAAATACATGATTTCAAATGAAACCCACATTTTTTCCCCAAAAAAGTGAGGATTTCAATTTTTTTTTATTTCTCAGATCTACTCAAATATATTGGTCCACACTAGGAGTGTCAATTCCTAAACCGAACCGGTAAAACCGGCCGGACCGAACCGATAACAACCCGGACCAAACCGAACCGAAGCCTTATTGGTTCGGTTTGATTTCGAGTATTGCAACCCCAAAACCAAACCAAACAGCACCGAAAACCGGATGAACCCGAAACCAAACCGAAACCGGCTCAAAACCCGGACCGAAACCGAAACCGAAACCAAACCGGTAAGAAACCGAAACTCCAAAATTCATCAAAAAAATCAAAATTTACATAGTTTTGTATACATTTGTATGGAAAGTCGAATCCAAACTAGACCAAAAACCAAAACCAACCCGGTTACAAATCGATTTAAGAAACCGAAGTTCAGCAGTTCAGCATTTGGTTGTTTCCTAATGGCTCCATACTAGTTTAAAAAACCGATCCAAACCGAAATGAACCTGATAAATCCAAACTGGTACCAACCCGAACCCAAACCGCACCGAAGCAGACACCAGACCGAAACCGATAAATCCTTAATGGGTCGGTTTCGGTCAGTTCCAAAGTCACACCGAAACCGGTGAAATCGGACCGAAACCACACCAACCCGGACCGTTGACACCCCTAAGGCACACTGTACCCTTGTATGGTAAATTAACGGGTGGCATGGACGGATTGCGGAGATGATATAGGGCATTATACAAAAGAGGCACAGGATCATTTCAAAGGAGAAAGCGAGTGGATGTGGACACTAATGTGCAGTATGTGGGCGGTGTGTTCAATCTTTTTCTTTAACACATTCTCAAGCATCTTTGACCGACCTTGGATGACTGAGACTACTGTTTTGTATCAATCCATGGAAATATTAGCATTACGAAGCATCGTCGAAGCTTACGAACCATCACAATCACTTGACCCTAAAGCAGACCATTCCATAAGTTAGGCCATCTAGGGCTGGTCGATCCATTAGTTGAAAGCTCCAACTACTCCATTGGATTAGCACCTTTGACCATCCTTTCGGACAACCAAGACTACTATATTGCATCAATCTATGGAAATAGTAGCACTATGAACCCCCATTGGAGCTTTCGAACAATCACAATCACAATCACTTGGCCCTACAGCAGACCACTCCATAAGTCAGTTGGGTCATCTTGGATTGGTCCATTAATTGAAACTTGAAAAGCTCCACTAATCCATGGAAATACTAAGAACCCTCGTTGAAGTTTACGTGATGTTCCTAGGTTGAAACTGAGAGGGGGGTAAATCAGTGGTTCTAAGAATTTCTTTATTTGCAACCCAATAAAAAAAACTTCCACTGTGCAGTTCTAGATTGGCCGGGGTAATCCCATAATTACCACTCACGCAAACAACGACACATCCACCTCACACCACAATGTGGTTGGGTCTACCAGACAATTTCTCACCACTCTGCACAACACGCACTTCAAATATATGTAGAAAAATAAATACGAGACAATAACACCAAATATATGTGGTTCAGCCAGAGTGCCTACTCTACGGAGGAATACCCATATTGGATTTCATATTTCCTCAATACTCAACTTTTTCAACCGCTAAAATGGTCTAGGAACTTATCCCTACTTCAATCTGAGATGCAACTCAGACAAGAGTAACAACTCCACACCCTAGACAAGCCCCAACTTGTTAGGTTCACAATTTTAAATCAATAAAATCCCAACCCAATACATCACTGATGTGGAGTTTCTCAACAATCAATAGACTCTAGAATACCAAAATAGAGATTTCAAATACGGATTACCTCAGCCTGTGTGATCCCGTTGATGATCGCTTGCTTGACAAATAAAAGGAGACTTGAACATGTTCAAACCATCAACATTTCAACCTTTCGGATCTCTCTCTCATAGTTGCTTTTGTTCCCCCCTCTCTCTCTTTCTCGATTTCGCTAGTAATAGAGAGATTCAACGATTCTGAAACCAAAAGGGTCCTTTTATATTGTTTGTAAACTTGAGCAGCATCCATTTATGTAGAGGATCAATCCTATTTGGATCCAGTTACTGTTTTTCAATTAGATTTCTAAGAATAACTGTCCATGCTTTGAAAGAACGAAGTCCCTTTTATTTGGCGCTAAAATATTCTTCAAACTCCAATGGGATCGCAGCAACTCAGCAAACAAATCCTTCTCTACTTCAACTTCTTGACTTTTACCAAAGCTCGGATTGTTCTTTAACTTGTTGTCCATGTGCGCAAGGGAGAAATAGATTTGAAAACTGAACATCTATCTACATATAGATAAGGATACTTGCCTTGTATATATTCTGTTACATGTACAAGAAGTCCCACCTGTAATCAAATTCTGAAATCATCTTCCCTTTTTCTCTAGGAGTAGCTGACTTATAAGTTGCGCACAAGAATCCCATCTAATCTGGAATTTTGAAATCCTTTGTTCTCTAGAATTTCAATTTACATTTTCTTTAAAAGAATCTTAACATAAGAGGTTCTCATGCACGTGAAAGCACTTCTACACCAGTTAGGCTACTGAAATATTGATTCCATATAAGACTTGGACTGTAGTGCATGTTGACATCATCACCATGTAATGGGCTACATTGATCTAATTAAATTGAACTAGACCGGTTCCACTTTAAAATTAAACCAATTGAACCACATCAACTCTCTTCAATTAACCATTGAACCATTGAACCAACAGCTCTAAAATAGTTGCCAACAATGACAATATTCGATCCAATTACCCAACAATCTCCCCCTTTGGAATTGTTGGCAACATTATCTGGACTATGTGTTCTACTTCTCTCCTCCTTTGACAACAAGTACAAAGGGTAATGATGCTCCCCCTATATAGAAGCTCCCCCTGCATAGACTCACCTATAGGAGTGCCCACCGCATCTTCCTATCCTAAAGGGATTTAATGTCTCTATGCTTACTCAGCTACTCCCCCTGCACACATACCATCTACTGTGCTCGTAGAGTGACAACTCCAAGTTTGTTTCTAAGAGCTTCAAAATTTACCTTGGGAAGTGCTTTCGTGAAAATTTCTGCCACATGCTCAGATATAGGAACAAAATCCAATCTCACCTCATTTGCATTGACCTTTTCCTTCAGGAAGTGATATCGGATGTCAATATGTTTTGTCCTCGAATGCTGCTGTCACACCCCGTTCACACAGAATCAGATCGGTGACCGAGTTAACTCCGGTTAACCTAAACCTGCCATGATCATCTGATATAGTATCCCACCACAGCATACCCACATCTAAGATAAGTATTCAAAAGTTCAGCGGAAGACTTAAATTACCTGTAAATATCCCCAATATACTTAATACCCAAATTGTAGTATATAGCTAAGTACATGTGGGCCCGCAGGCATGATATTTACACAAAAAGAATAACAATTTACGTATCAAATACACAAAAGGGGAGGTCATTAAAAGAATCAAAAAGTAAAATCATGTACGGTGTCATTACTGCGGTCCTGCAACACAGCCCTCGCACATGTAATCAGCACCATGCTCATACTCCTCGGAGACCCACCAATCCTCAACGAAAAACTCGATAGTGGGGCCTGACTCTTGATCTTTAGGCGGCTGACCTACAAAATCATCTAAAAGAGGTGTGCACGTGGGGTGAGCTCACTAGCTCAGTAAGTGAAAAGAAAGACTACACAAACAGCCACATCCATATGCACTATATGCTATGCAATTCATTTTGAATCTTATCCACCTAAACAACATTACTAAGTCTTAGGTTATGTGCTACTTACAACCACAGTGCGCTTATTCCCCGGGTACGAGCCACGAACTCCATCGTGCGATACGCCCATAGGGTTGTCAGAGAAGACCCACCGTGAGTATAGAAATGTAAAGGTGCTGACCCCAATAATTTAAAAGCAGTACGATTGGCCCTCTTGAATATACCACTGAGATTATCGACTGTCCTAATCACCCTCCAGGCGTATGTCTAACGGCCACAATGACCCGACAACCGCGACCACTGCTTCCCCCCAAGTGATAACCCAACACCTCAACCCCTGTTGGGAAGGGTCATAGCACAGGGAATGATAATTCTAAACTGTATGCTCCTATATGATAAAGTTGTTGTAACCCGACAGTCACGGAGAGAGGGGGTGAATCAATTAGTCCAATTCCAATCCCTAAAAACCTGTCCGATGTCTGGTCAAGAAAAACCTGATATACCTGTCCTTGTTTGCACACAGTCGTATGCACACTCAGTCTCTCATAGGCACTTCCAAGTATGCATACCCATTCTACATTCCACGCGCTTTAATGTAAAATGTAAACAACAAGCACCCACAACACAGGATTTTTACGAGGTTCGATGATTTGCCTACATCCCCGGAGTAGTGCCTGTAAAGGCTTCGTAACTACTCAATACACTACATGGGATGGCACTCATAGTGCCGGTGAGATGGCACTCATAGTGCCGATACAATGTGTAGCACCCACTACACGGAAGCACCCACTCCCGGTGCTTAGCACCCAATAAGCACACAATAAATAATACACTAAATTGGGGCTTATATCAATGCCCTATAGTTAAGTTTTGCCTAGCAAATACATCCACAACTAGCTAGCATGCTTACAGTTCATCCACAATTAACCTAGCATGTATACATTCATCCACAACTAACCCTAGAATACATACATGCATATAATGTAAAATCAAATGTTATAGAATCTCACAACCGATTGCCTGGGATGACTGAAAACTTGTACTGACAAGTTTGGTGCTCACACCTTCTCTCTCCTTGGCTTCTTGCTCTTCAAAGCAAACACATTCTTGCTTTCTTCTCTTCCTCCTTGGCTTTGAGTTAATGTACCATTAACACACTTCAACCACCTCTTTTACCTCCTTTAATGGCCTAAGAACATTTATCATCAAGTATGTATGTTCATTCAAGGACCAACAAAGAGGGGGAAGCTTCTCCTACCAAAACCGTAGCCTTCTTTCACTCAAAACTCATTTTTCTTGCTTTCATGGTGTAGGGCTTGAAAAAATGAAGAAGCTACAACTTGGTTCACCCAAATCCGAGTTAAAATGAGGGAGATATGACCATTTGAAGTTAGAGCAATGAGATAGTTTGAAATGGAATCTTCGTAGGAATGGCGTAGGCTACACCAGCGGTGCGCGCAACAGGGGCGAAATCTGACCGTTAGATTTGAATCTCGATGATGTCATCATGACGTAGGCGCTGACATCGTCAGAAATGTTGTCGATCTATGATTGGTTGCTTTTCCGGATTTTAAGGGAGCTTGTCTCCCACTCACAAAAGTGAAAGGCTTATAGACCGTTGGATCCGAATCCTCGATGATGACTTTCATCAGATTTCATGAGATCATTAATATTGGAATCTTTTTATATCTTCCATACACGCGCGAAACACACCAACATACCTTGATAAGGTGTAGCGCTAGTGCATCAAGAATTACGCACCTAACCAATCAAATCCTACGCGCAAGCATCTATCTCGTCTATGTCAGCGCAAAATCTCAGCAGCCTTTGGATGGACATCAAGCCTACGTGGTCGAATCTTGACCATCCATTTCACTTCCCTTTACTCCTCTTTATTACAATCGAGCCCCTGCCTCCATATATTTCAGTGCTTAAAGACCCCTTACAACTCAGACCTTCAAAATCTTGAAATTACACAAAAGCCCTTCAAATTTCAAAAATAAATTCCGAAAAATCCACCCAACACCGAGAGCAACTGATGGATTTTCGGTTTGGATTTTCGTACCGACTTTACGAAAACACTTATAACTTTTCATACGATATCCGATCGAGATGAAACGAAGTGCGTTGGAATCGTAACTGGATGCTCTACGACTTTTCAGAAGACTCAATCATCTGAATCATCCATATAAAAGACCAAAATACCCCTAGACCTTTCCAATGACGTATCTTTCTCATACGGAATCGGAACGAGATGAAATCAGAACCGTTGGAAAGATTGTATTTTTGTCGTATTGTTATATGGAGAACACTTACTTTAAAAAATTCATCTTCAATGTCGAAACTGCCCTCGACTGCCACAAATGCCATAACTTCTTCATGCGGTATCGGAATGCGACAAAATCAGATGCACTGGACTAGATAAATTATAATATATATTTTTTATGAATAAACGATCTTCCAAAAATGTCATTTTCACTGCCGAAAATACCTCCGATCGTAAATAGGCCAATTTTGTCAGTTTTGACCCAGAAACCCGCACCACCTATTAATGATGTATTAAACCACTCCATGCATACCAAGCTACTCTGTTATCTCATCGGTGACACTGGACACTGCCATGTCATCATTTTCATCCACGTCACCCAAACTGGCCACGTCATCGAGTTGCCAACAATGACAACCATAAAACAACAAAAGTACGATTGCATAATGCCACTGAGTCCTATACCACGGGCCACCAATGCACTCGTTTCCAAACCGACTACAGCCTCTAGTCTAATAATGCATTATGCACAGTAATCCAACCATTTATCACATAAGCACATCAATCATTTGGCATTTAGAATGTAAAGCACAACACACATATCATAATCATTTGCTTAGAGTGCACAAGCAATGCTTGCGAATGGCATATGAGGATGACTAATCAACACAAAATTTGCATGATGACATGGCTAATCTAGATACAATTTAATGATGCAAAGCACGCCTTAAAATAAAGTCCAATGTCCTCTCTCCACTTACTTGTCGGGTACAAAGCTCATGTTTAAAGCTCATTTATAGCCCAATTATGGCTCGTTCAAAGATAATGTGTCATTAGCTTGTTTAAAAAAAAAACCCATTTAACACGATTATAAGCAGTACCCAACCGACCATTTGTATATAGGATTATGCCTATTACTTCAATGAGCCAATCATGGTGCTACGTCCTAAAATGAAGAAGCTCTATCAAAATCAGCCCAACCAACAAATTGACACCCTCAATCGATAGCAAGAATCAAATTGGCCTAGACTATCATGGATGACCCCATTACAATTGATCCATGTCAATATCGATATCAGGATTATTTAAAATTAAGATTCTGTGACCATGGTTTAAAGGAACGGTATCAAATCGTCTGTATAAGATGATCCATAATGGTTTGACTTGGGCATGTCTTTTGATCCCTATACCTTATCGATACCATATTAGTTGAAAGGTGCAGACTAGGGGTAAAAGTCATAAAAATTATTTTTATTTACAAAAAAATCAAGGGTATTTATGTCCGATTAATTTCAATAGCATATGGGTTGTTTGTGACAAGTCTGACGACAAATACCCATTGTCCCAGTCTGTTTCCTTGCCTTAAAAAATAAAATGTTTACCACAACCAAGGATTAAAGTATCGGTATCGGTCATCGTATCGATCGGCTAAAATTAAGATACGTATCGGAGGGTATCCTATCGTATCGGAGATACATTAAGATACGCTAAAGATACGCACATAAATGGATAGGAAACACTTTTTTATACACATTTGCATAAAAAAAATAGTTAAAAAAAGTTATATATAACATGTATTATGCATAAACAGTAAATTAAGAGTATCGCACTAAGAATCCAAGATTTGTAATTGTCCCATAAATGTAAAATCCTTGTTCCCAACCTTGATTTCCACTTTAGTTAGAGAGAAAAATGGTTGGCAACAACTTTGGAACAAAAACACCTCAAAAAATTATGTTTTCTAAAAAATTACCCATTTGGCCATTTTATGACCGTATCGGTGCGATACATATCGATATATACCGATACATACCGAAACGTATATTTCACTTTAATTTTGAATTTTTTTATAGAGTATCGATATGTATCGGTGAGTATCGGTGCGTATCGGTATGTATCGTAGGATACGTATCGATACATAAGGGTTTTAAAATTTTCATGATACATATCGATATGTATCATACTGATGCCTATCGATACGAATACATATTGATTGATACAACACGATACGCACCGATCCTTAAAACCATGACCACAACTAAAGACAATTAAAAGGAACCAGGCTGTTATAATGTACGGAGTGCAAGAAAAAATAAAAGGTTTACCCCAAATAATAATAAACAATAACTTAAGGTCAAAGGTTCATCTACCCAAGAAAATAAAAAAATATATATTCAAAGGTCATGTAAAGAACTTTAGTATAAATAATTAAAGTCTTTTATTAATAATATTTTAGGCTCTTCCCCGGTTCCATAATATTTAGGGTAAAAAACAAGACTACCAATGTGATCCACTTGTTTCTACTCTTCGGCCTTCACAATGTAGACTCATCAGTTTCTATAAAAAATAATTAAATAAATAACGTATGGCGTGTCACCAAAGATATTAATAAAGTATCGTGCATGGCCATCCTTTGACTCACTGACTAAACGCTCATTCTTATCCAAAGTTAAATATTGCATGTGAGAGGGTGTTTATTAAAAAAAAAAAAGTTTGTTGCATGGTTATTGCACCAACATATGTATTAATAGGATTGTAGAAATATATGCATAAGAATCTTATTAATCAAGAATTAAGATCCTCTCAAGTGTGCCAATATTGACTTGTAGTGTGCATCAGATTGATGGGAGGCACTTGTAGTGTGTGCTCCAATCCCATCAGTTGTCTGAATGCACATTAGAGGGATTGGCGACTTGGCGCATCGAAGAAGATCTAGGTCCTCTAACCAAAAGGGCAAGGGCGTCTTCATAGCATCCTATGGCATATTGAACATAACTGGGTAACATTCTTTTTTCCAAGACAAAAAGAGGGAGAGTGTTGAGTATGCTGCCAATTTTCGACAAGTTAACCGACATGCATCAATCATAGAATTTAGATCCGCTGCATCATAATTCACCTAGACATAGTGTTGGATCCTCTCATATACATTCAGATAAATGTACATCCAAGTAAACATACAAACGGATCCAAATTCACTTACAAGGTTAGACACTGGATGAGGAAGGGTTTTTTATTTTTTATTTTTTAGTTTTTTATAAGAGTGAGGAGTCTTTTCCAAAGGATGAGGAGAAGAAGGATGCATGATGGCTACCCTGGCCGTGATGAACTTATTTCAATGGATTTTTCTTTTTGATAAAATTTCTATGGATATACAGCTCTACAACTCAATGAACAAAGCCCTCCAATTTAATTTTGTGAGTAGATTGGAATAACCATGCATGGCGGCTGTCTTAGGATTTGAAAACTCTGAATTGGGATTCCGATCTGTCTCAGTGAATTCTGATCAGTTTCAGTTGATATCAATCATGAATCCCTAGAATTGGCTAATAGATGTTAGAGATTATGGATTTAATTAGGATCTGGTCTGATCCGAGTCAATTGGAATCGAGATGACCTTGAGATCCAGAATGGCCCGAATGGTCCGATATATCCTGCCTTAACTGGTCTTCACAGTGTGTCGGGTAAAAATTATCGGCTTTAAGAAGCTGTCCACTTATTATTAATAAGTGTTTGGATTGGGTTTTGGTACCATTACATGTAACAAGTAAAATTTTAATTATTTGAGGATTAATGTTTTTAGAATTCTTATATATCGTCTACGTGAAAAAAAATGTGGATGTAGGCATTAACGTCAATCCATGTTAAATTCTTTATGTTGAGTGTAATTGTTTGCTTGATTTCTTTCCCATAGTTATACATTTATTCACGACTTTCAAATCCATTGTCGGATTATTTTTTTTATCATCTTAATCTAATTTGACAAATTTGTTTTTCATTTCAGAATGGTGATGTTGGACTTCCCATTGCACAAAATATTTCTTGAGTTTTTGGTCTGAGTTCCTTCTTCCTACGATTGAAGTTTCTTAGATTTCACGTTTTTAATTTGTTTTTACTTTATTGGCTAAAAATACTAAGAAGAGTGAATCTTCACGTAAGTGAATGTACATAAACGTCCTTAATCAGTGGATATGACATCTATTAAATGAGGAGAGAGAAAATAAATGTCATATCCATGGATTAAGAACGTTCACATACATTCACATACGCATGGTTTTAAGTATCGGTGCGTATCGTGCCATATCGACCGATACGTATCCATATCGGTAGGCATCGGCACGATACATACCGATACACTACGGGGAATTTTGGGCCTCTTTTTGTGTATCGACGTATCGTACGTATCGTATCGTGCCGTACCGTATCGGTACCGATACGTACGATACTCTACGATACGAACTTTTGAAAATCTGAAAATTCCCGAGAGTATCGGTACGTATCGAAGGTATCGTGCAGTATCGAGCCGTATCGTACTGTATCGATACGATATGGCTACTTAAGTGTGAATTTTTTGTTGTTTGAAACAAACACTTCACACTCTCACCAACAGTTTTCTAGATTTTTTATATGTTATGTAAAAACAAGTATTCTACAACTTCAATGGAAATATTTTATTTTTCTCAAATTTTTTTTTATTTTTTTATTCCAAAATTAATTTTTTTAAAAAAATCCCCCAAATTTTTTTATTTTTTTAGAAAATTTAGTTCATTCAACTCTTAAAAATAATGTCATAACTTATAATTACTAAATACATGATTTCAAATGAAACCCACATTTTTTCCCAAAAAAAGTGAGGGTTTCAATTTTTCTTTTATTTCTCAGATCTACTCAAATATATTGGTCCACACTTTGTTGATTTTTTATATGTTCTTTAAAAACATTTAATCTACAACTTCTATAAAAAAAATTTAATTTTTCTACAATGAATGGGAGACCCACTACCATAAATATTTCGACTAGGGTAAATATTGTGCATATATATTCGACAAGTGCAGAATATCATCGTAGTTGCTCCTATTGAAGAAGAAGAAGGTCTTAGCCAAGGATTTGAACCACCACGACACTCTTCACGGCACTCATCACAGTGACAATGGCAATGAGGAAAGAAAAAACTGTAAGAAACTCAAACTTCATCATTTTGAACATTTTCAACTCAATATATTTGTCTATCAATACGATACCCTCTACTTAAATATTTATGCATTCTACATGTTATATAAAGTTTTTTTTTAACTATTTTTTTATGCAAAAGTGTATAAAAATGTGTTCTTTATCCATTTATGTGTGTATCTTTAGCGTATCTTAGCGTATCTCTTATACGATACGATACCTTCCAATATGTATCTTAATTTTGATCGACCGATACGATAATCGATACCGATACTTTAATCCTTGCACATACGTAAAAATTCCACAAACTCCAAAATATTAACAGCCATGTCAGGAAGAAACCCCATACATCGTTTCTGGTACAAAGAATCCACCAACCTAGGAAATTGCAAGCTAAAAAAAAAAAAAAAAAAGAGGAAGAAAAAAGAAAGCTCGAAGTGGGTAACATGTAGTCCCTTCCCTTGGTAGACTGACCTTCCCTAGGAGCACCTATCTGTAGCCTCATCGAATCATGTTGTGACAAGTGGGTTAGCCTCTAATTTCTCTTATTTCTAATCCAACTTGACCTTTCTTTGGCTCTTTCAAAGTTCCTCTCTCTCTCTCTCTCTCTCTCTCTCTCTCTCTCTCTCTCTCTCTCTCTCCCTTTAAACAGGGTTAAGTATCAAGCCATTGCTAGGAACTCATATGACTACTAACACTTTTCTAAGAGTTGTAGTTTTTTTGTTGGGGGCGTTCGCATGAATGGCTTAATTCATGTCCAAAGAAGTGCTAGCTCCTGCTGTCCTGCTGCAGAGTTTAGCTAAAAGCAAAGAAGCATTTGAGGAGTTATAAAGGAAATGGTAGCATCAGTTGTTGTAATCTCAAACAATGTTTCCAGGGTTCTTCTCATCGTTTTCCTTTTGTTGAATTGCTTCCCTACACTACTGTTAATATCTGAAGCTCAAACCTTACCAGATGCAGAAGGTACGCACTTGCAATAACTCACTTCAACCACTCTTTAACATTTTGCCTTCGAATTCTTAAAAGCAATTAGTTTTTCTACAGATTTCTTTTAGAAAAACTGTTTTCAAGGGCAGTCTCCTAACAAAAGGAGCTGTGTAGACGTCGGAACACTAGATTGATAGAGTTCTTTCTCCTTTTGTTCTATTTAAGTATTGAATTTCCTCATTAGAATCTCCATATTTGAATTACTAAACAGCTCGCTCTTTCTTTACTACTTCAATATTGAAACAATTTCTTCTCGGATTTACCATCTAAACTTTAATAATGTTTACTTATTTGGAGTTGAAATTTCACTATCTTCTTCGCATATTTTTCACATGATTTCAGCTAACAGTTTGAATTCTCACGGAAAATTTCTTGCCAAATTTGAAGTGTTAATTCTATTAATACGGCAGATTTAGGCCATACATATATAATCAGTATTTATTTAAAGGGAAAAAGGAGCCTCTCCGGAATCAACCCGACCCAGGTTTTTGATCTACTAGTAGTAGTTTTTTTTTTTAGATTTCTTTTGTATTTTGTACTTTTTTTTCATAAGCTACATAATGGTATCTAAACCAAGAAAAAAAAAAAGTTCACGTTAAGCAGTAACGTACGTTCTTTGTCTGCAAGTGTGGTCCTGACATCTGTGCATAGACCAATGAAAGCACATAGGCTCTTCATAGAAAATATTTTCTCTTATTTTACTTACAATCCTTCCACAATATTATAAGTTTCAATTTATTTATTGTTTTATCATGACCTTAAGAAACTTCATCCTTTTTCTTATTTTTTATTTAAACGAATCAGAGAATTTTTTTTTTTAGTAACTCGCCATGAAGTCAGTGGCCTTTACCCAAACGAAAAAAATAAAAAATAAAAAATAAAAAGCCATGAAGAAGGGTCAATCCTATGCTTAGGAAAAGAATACCATGTAATATATATATATATATATATATATATAATACTATGACCTCATAGGTGATTCTATCAAGAGAAGAAAAAAAAAAAGACTTTGTAAGTCGTAAGTCGTAAGTGATAGTAAAAAATTATTGGTGTTGCACCTTTACAGTCTTACCCAATTTATCTTTACCACAATTATTTAAAAGTTTACGTTTTCTATTAATCGAACTCCACCTCTCACTCTAAGGCTCAAACCGCATAAGAATAGAGTGTGGATCAAGTTCTCGTACGAGAACCATTCATTCTCGTACTGATTGATCCACAGAGATAGAATCCACCGCAGAGTTGATTGTTGCATATATTATATCTATGTGAATCAGCCCTGTACAAGGCCTTGATCCGCTCTCTACTCATAGGTGGTCTTCCTTTTTTTTATACTTTTGTATTTTTAATAGTTAATCACGTAACAAATGGTAAAAATATACTTTTTGTTCAACTTTGTCCTCTAAAATTCTCTCATAATTGTCAACTTCATTGTTATAAAAAAAAATCATCACCTTGGTTTCACTGTAAGTCTTAAAATTCAAATTACAAATTAAAAAAAAAAAAAAGCTTAAGAGGTAATGTGAGAATTATGTCCAGATAAAGAGTGGGTAAAATGATCACAATACATTTTATAGAAGGTCAAAATCCTATCTCTGTTGATGTAAAAAAAATTCCTCTGCCACGGATGCAATTGTGCGATAAAAATCCAATGATCGACATGACATTGGGGCATATGACGATGTCGTCCCTATCGTCGGATCCTCGCTGCAAAGCCACACCCGCGGCAGAGGATGACCTCGTCCTTAGAAGGGCAGAGATATCAGACCCAAGGCATCAAGGAAAGTTAGCTCCAAATTGGGAAGGTCCTTACATAGTCTCGAGGATAATACGATCAGGGTCCTATCACCTGGAGACTACGGGGGAAGAAAAGGTATCCCGATCATGGAACTTGAAGAACTTGAGGAAATTCTACCAGTAAAATAGCATGCACATTTATATTTACATTTCATAATTTTTTCCCTAAGCACTTCCAAGATGTAGCTCTCCATCCCAAACACTCTGAAGGATTTTCATTTCATAAATATATGAGCTGGCTTACGGCAGTTGCTTCCTGATAGTTGCTAATATAAGGCACTTCCTTCAGTCGGGCGCTAGGGCTGAAGCCGAAAAAACATGATAGAATAACCTAGGTTGGGAGCTCAGGCCAAGGCAGAGTAGACCTGACCAGGAACCTTAGATAGGACCTTAGTAAGGTAGGGGTTAGGAAGGAAGCACCTGCGGCGTGGGATGAATGAAGACACCCCGAGGTGCGAGGGAGCCTCGGCCTTTATTCCCCCACTGTCGGACCAATGACTCAATAGGACCGAACCTTGTGATAGGGCTCCCGCAACCACTTGAATGAGAGGTTTGGCCTTCATGCCCCCACCTGTAGATCGAAGATCTGGAACATCCGTTCTGATTCGGAATCAGTCTGCGGGATAAAAAAAAAAAAGAAGAAAAAAAGAAGAGGTTGGCTCCCGCAACCACTTGAATGAGAGCTTCGGCCTTCATACCCCACCTGTAGGCCAAAGATCTGGAAAATCCTTTCGGATTCAGAATCGATCTTTGGGATTGCAAAAAAAAAGGGCAAAAGGCGAACCGATAAGACAAATATGAACAAAAAGCATTTCATTGATAGAGACGCCCGAAGGCCAGAATTACATGAAGATGACCGAAGGCCAAAATTACATGAAGATGCCCGAAGGCCAAAATTACAAAAAAAAAAGGCTTAAGTTACAAAGAGAAGCCTCATGGAGCGTCTATGGGAGGGATGGCCTCGTCCCCGGCATGGTCGGCAGCGTCTACTCGGAGTCTCCTCTCCCAGGAGTAAGAGGGACCTCACGAGAAACCTGGACCCCCTCTCCCACACTGCCGCTATCCTCACCATCTGCGACCTCGGTGGCGACAAGAGTTGCATCGGCATCCTCATCGAAGATGAGGCCACTCCCCTCAAAAGATACCTGGGGATGATGTTCGAGGACCCAGTCTCGAACATCTGTGGCACCCATGATGAATCCAAGGGCGATCGTACACTTTACCACCTCTCGAAAGTCCTCAGATGACTTGTAGCCCTCGACAGCTCGGGCTTCGGCCTCCCTCAGCTTCGTGACCATCTGGGCCTCCAGTTCTCTGAGTTTCCGATCGCTCTCCTGCTATACATGGAGGAGGTCGGCCTCCAGATGTTCCACTTTCTCACGGACTGTGCACTCCTTGTCGAGGGCTAACTTTTCACGCTCTGACACCTCGAGGTCCCTGGCCAGGGCTTCGGCCCGGATAGTCAGCTAGCCGACTTGGTTCTGAGCCTGAAAGAAATCAACAGTTAGAAAAAAAAATGAAAAGAGAAAAAAATTACTAAAGGCCGAAGGCCGAAGATTACCGCTGCCATATACACACAAGTGCTTGTAATCATAGCCTTGGTCCCTTGGCTTTGGGCCTCAGCCACGTCTCCTAGTAGGCTCCCCTTCTGGATGAGCTCTCAGGCAACCCGTCCGATGAAAAGTGTCTTGCCCTCCTTGATGGACCACCGAGGGACAAACCCGACTTCGGCCCGAGAATTACTGCCTCTCTGGCTTTGGAAGTCGGCACCAGGGGAGGAGGCTCTCGGAGGGGATGCATCGTGGCTTGGGGCCTCCAGCGCCTGAATGACCTCGGCGGTAGGGTCTTCAGATCTAGGCTTCTTCCTCAGGAGAGTGTTGGAAGTCAAAGCCCCTCTTTTCTTGTCTTTCTTCACTACCTCTGCTGGGCGTCTTGGGCCCTGGCCTCCTTCAGCTGGGCCTGTCTCTCGATCGCGGCAGCTCTGGCTTCTGCTCTCGAGATTTGCACTGCAACAAAGAGGGTCAAGATCAGTACGAGAATGCTAAATCAAAAGCAAAAACATGTGCGAACCTAGGACTCACCCGGGCTAAGCCCGAACAGAAACAGGAAGGCATCCGACTGGAGGCTACTAGACTCGACAGGCCGACGAAGGGTCTTGTCCTTAGCCATTGACAATGACTCTGCATCTGTCCCGAAGAGGGTAGGTGCAGAGTTCACGTTCTTCAGGTCTGGGATGTCCCAAGTATTACCGAAGGGGAACCCTTCGGACACCCTCAAGAAAAAGAACTTCAACTTCCAACCGTGTATCGAGATTGGGTATCGGTTCAGGAATCGGAGGTCTTTCCTAGGGCAGAAGTAGTACCAGCCCAAGTCCCCCTTAATAGAACCGAGAGACATATAATTGAGGAAGAGAGAAAGGGAGAGAGGTCTCTCCATCCGAGAGAAGAAGGCGATGAAACTGAGGACTTGCCGCCACCCGTTCGGGGTCAGCTGGGCTGGAGAGATGCCATAGTGCCGAAACACCTAGCTGAAGAAGGGGTGAAAGGGAAGTCGAAGCCCGACCTTGAAGGCATCCCGATAAAAGCAAAGCTCTTTAGGATTTTGGTAGCTTGCTCTATCTTCGGGCCTCGGTATCCGAAGGACGAACTCGTTCGGGATACTGCATGACGCACGATCATGGTCGAAACTATATTCCGAGCTTCGACCTCCAGGGACTCGTTTGCCTGGGCCCTGGAGTCGAGAAGCCCCTCCCTAATGCCCACCACTCATGTCACTGGCGGTAGAAGACGAGGAGGCATCCGAAGATGTGGATGTGGAGGACGAGTCCGAGGACATCCCTCGGACTTGACCGGGACTCCAACACCTAAAAACAGCTCCATCGGATGACGAAGGGTCAGATTTTTTATCATCTGAATCTAATTTGACAAATTTGTTTTTCATTTTTGAATGGTTATGTTTACTTCCCATTGCACAAAAAATTTCTTGAGTTTCCAATCGAGTTCGTACTTCCTACCACTAAAGTTTCTCAAATCAAACGTTTTTAATTTGTTTATACTTTATTGGCTGAAAATACTGAGAGCAATGAACCTTCACGTAAGTGAATGTCCTTGATCCATAGATATAACATCTATTACATGAGGACAGAGAAAATAAATTCCATATCCACGGGTTAAGGATGTTCACATATATTCACATACGTAAAAATTCCACGGACTCTGAAAATACAAACGGCCGTGACAGAAGGAAGCCTCACATATCGTTTGTGGTACGAAGAATCCACCAACCTAGGAATCTGCATGTGAAAAAAAAAAAAAAAAAAAAAAGCTCGAAGTAGGTAATATGTAGTCCCTTCCCTTAGTAGACTGACCTTCCCCAGGAGTACCTATCTGTAGCCTCATCGAATCATGTTGTGACAAGTAGGTTAGCCTTCTAATTTCTTTTTTTTTAATCCAACTTTACCTTTCTCTGGCTCTCTCTCTCTCCCTCTTCCCTTTAAACAGGGTTAAGTATCAAGCCATTGCTGGGAACTCATATGACTACTTTTCTAAGAGTTTTAGTTTTGATGGGGCGTTAGCATGAATGGCTTAATTCGTGTCCTGTACATGATTCAATGAGGTGATTTGGCCAGAAAAAGAAGTGCTAGCTCCTGCTGTCCTGCTGCAGAGTTTAGCTAAAAGCAAAGAAGCATTTGAGGAGTTATAAAGGAAATGGAAGCATCAGTTGTTGTAATCTCAAACAATGTTTCCAGGGTTCTTCTCATCGTTTTCCTGTTGTTGAATTGCTTCCCTACACTACTGTTAATATCTGAAGCTCAAACCTTACCAGATGCAGAAGGTACGCACTTGCAATAACTCACTTCAACCACTCTTTCACATTTTGCCTTCTAATTCTTAAAAGCAATTAGTTTTTCTACAGATTTCTTTTAAAAAAACTGTTTTTAAGGGCAGTCTCCTAAAAAAAGGAGCTGTGTGTAAACTCTTCGCATATTTTCACATGATTTCAGCTAACAGTTTGAATTCTCACGGAAAATTTCTTGCCAAATTTGAAGTGTTAATTCTATTAATACGGCAGATTTAGGCCATACATATATAATCAGTATTCATTTAAAGGGAAAAAGGAGCCTCTACGGAATCAACCCGACCCAGGTTTTTGATCTACTAGTAGTAGTTTATTTTTTTAGATTTCTTTTGTATTTTGTACTTTTTTTTTTTTTTTTTTTTTTTTTTTTTTTTTTCGTAAGCTACATTGTGGTATCTAAACCAAGAAAAAAAAAGTTCACGTTAAGCAGTAACGT
>NC_056569.1:10038145-10052475 GCF_013358625.1 Macadamia integrifolia
AACTCGCCATGAAGTCAGTGGCCTTTACCCAAACGAAAAAAAAAAAAGAAGCCATGAAGAAGGGTCAATCCTATGCTTAGGAAAAGAATCCCATGTAATATATATATATATATATATATATTGACCTCGTAGGTGATTCTATCAAGAAAAGAAAAAAAAAAGACTTTGTAAGTCGTAAGTCGTAAGTCGTAAGTCGTAAGTGATAGTAAAAAATTATCTTTGCCACAATTATTTAAAAGTTTACGTTTTCTATTAATCGAACTCCACCTCTCACTCTAAGGCTCAAACCTTAGAATCCACTCTCTACTCATTGGTGGTCTTCCTTTTTTTTTATACTTTTTTATTTTTAATAGTTAATCACTTAACAAATGGTAAAAATATACTTTTTGTTCAACTTTGTCCTCTAAAATTCTCTCATAATTGTCAACTTCATTGTTATAAAAAAAATCACCTTGGTTTCACTGCAAGTCTTAAAATTCAAATTACAAATAAAAAAAAAAAAAGCTTAAGAGGTAATGTAAGAATTATGTCCAGATAAAGAGTGGGTAAAATGATCACAATACATCTTATAGAAGGTCAAAATCCTATCTTTGTTGATATAAAAAAATTCCTCTGCCACGGATGCAATTGTGTGATAAAAATCTAATGATCGACATGACATTGGGGCATATGATGATGTCGTCTCTATCGTCAGATCCTCGCCGTACAGCCACACCAGCGGCAGAGGATGAAAGTCCCTGTTGATGCTATTGTACAAGTTTTCATTGACACCGTATTGATGCATAGCCACACAACTGTCTTTTATAAAACCAACCCTCATTTTAATTTATCTATTGTTGTCGGTGGATGATATTATTATAATAGTAATTCCAACAACTTGAACTTCCAAAAAGGGCGCACGACAATATTTCAATAATAGCGTCTGTAGACCTCTCTCTCTCTCTCTCTCTCTCTCTCTCTCTCTCTCTCTCTCTCTCTCTATATATATATATATATAATAAAATAAAATAAAATAAGACTAAGCATGTGACACAGACACATGGTACCAAAGGTAAAAGGCACATGTGAACAACACATTCTCAGGGATCAAACATCAAACGTCCATTTTTATATATTTTTCAAGATCAAAATGCAGTAGGGATCTTAAAACAAACTTTTTTTTCAAGTTGGACTTAAAAATTTTTAATTTTAGCTTGAAAAGTAAGATTATTAATTTTTTATTGGATACTTTTTTATTAGATTTCAGATGATAAAGAGGATGTAAATTTCTCTTTGGACCGAATTTGAGTCCACCATATATATATATATATATATATATATTCAAGTCCGTTTGCTTTTTTTTTAAGATTTATACACGTGAGAGAAAGTATTGAGATGTTAAATGTTATAGATATAAGCTCACATCAGTTATTACGGGACCTTGTATCATGTGTGTTAATATACCCTTGAATCCACAAAGTGGAATTCACTTCCTTTTAACAGTTAACAATAGTTAATAATAATACTTACCTAGCATCTATTCATGTCAAGTAGCTACCTAAGAAGGTTTTAATTTTCTCATGGTAATATATTTACAGTACAAGCGCTTAAAAGCATAGCAAAGAAATTAAAAAATGGGCATTGGAACGTGAGTTCAACTTCCTGCAGTGAGGGTGGAGGTTTAAATGTGAACATTAGTGGCTCCGCCGCCGGCTTGGGCAAGAGCAACGTCACTTGTAGCTGCTCCACTACTGTTTGCCATATCACAAATATGTAATTCTTCTAACTTCCAACACAAAAATCTGTTTTTTGTTTGTGTTTGGTGTTAATCACCTTTTTCATTCTTATTATAATTCCTTTGAATTTCTTCAGTCAGCTAATGGGGATGAACCTCACTGGAGTTATACCTGAAGAATTCGCTGATCTTCCATATTTGCAAGAAATGTAAGTCAACCTCTTCATTACTCAACTGGCCTCGAAATTTTTTTTTTTTTTGGGTGAATGAAAAACATATTAAAGTAGGAAAGAAACAAATACAACAACAAAGCCAAATTGGCTAGACCAAGGAGAAAACCCTACCAAGCCCTACAGAGATGTGCCTAACCCCTAAGAGAGGGGACAAACCCAAAAAGGGAGTGGGAAGAGAAACAAGTCAAAGAAGGGAGGGATACAACCAAAAAAGGAGGGAGGGATACAAAAAAGGGAGGGGGGGGGCAGAAACAATAAAAAGGAGAATGACACAAGAAAATTGGGGAGGGGGGATAGAAGAGAAGAAGGACCCAAGAATATGCCGAATCTAAGGGGGTGAAGAGAAGAGAGGAAGGTCTCATGAAGAAGCCAGGAACCGATTTCTATTTGTATCAGGGCAAACAACAAAATTATGAAGAATTTTATTCCTCACATCAAAAGTAATAGCCTCTCTAATCTGCTCCAGTGAACGATTTGGTAGTCCATTTTCTTTTGTTCCTTTCTTACCAAATATGATATAATGTTGCACTGAATGCCAACTTGCCAAGATGATCGCAAAGGGTTTTACCATTAAAAGTATTTAAAAACCATTTTCATTTTCTTTCAAGTGGAAGAATAATTCTAGGACTTGACCAAAGCTTGCGAAGAATGCTTCCCCAAATCGACTTAGAGAAAGGACAATAAAAAAATAAGTGTTCAAGGCTTTCAAAGGAATTCCAACATAGGCAACAATTAGGGACATAAATATTTCTATGCATAAGAAATTATTGAGTGGTAAGACAATTGGTCATAGCTCTCTAGATTGAGAATGAACGCCTCGGAATAGCAGAGGAGAACCAAACAATTTTATACCCTGGGACAACTGGGGCAATAGAACGAGCCAAATTCTGAGTTTGAGGTAAAGCAACAGAAAGAATTAGCCATCAATAGGATTGTGTCACCACCACCCCTAGGTCTCAACTTAGTACTTGATAATTTGTTCCACATCTCAATCAAAGCATTTGAAGTACCAGGACCAGGGTCCCAGACGCCATCTCAAAGAATGGAAGACACCTTAGCCAACCTATCCGATCTCATATCATATCTAATTCTATCAACCATATTTAACCATTAGAACCCCATAAAGGTGCCAATTATCAAGCCTAAGATAAGTCTTAGAACCATCATGTTATTTGTAAATCCCACGTACCTAAATTCTATAAATCCTAAATTGCATTAACAATCTTGGGTGGTTTCATGTTACAGTAGACTCTTCACTAGGGGTGTCAATTCCTAAATCGAACCGGTAAAACCAGTCGGACCAAACCGATAACAACATGGACCGAACCGAATCGAAGCCTTATTGGTTTGGTTCAGTTTGGAGTATTGCAACCCCAAAACCAAATTGAACCACACCTAAAACCAGATGAACCCAAAACCAAACCAAAATCAGCTCAAAACCCAGACCGAAACTGAAACCAAACCGGTAAGAAACCGAAACACTCCAAAATTCATTAAAAAAATCAAAGTTTGCATAGTTTTGTATACATTTGTATGGAAAATCGAATCCAAACTGGACCAAAAATCAAAACCAACCCGGTTACAAATCGATTTAAGAAACCGAAGACAAACCAAAATCAAACCGCATCAAAACCAAACCGAAACCAGAATTTTCTTATTGGTTCGATTTCGGTTTCGGTTTCAGCTTTCCCACACTGAAACCGACTCAACCCGGACCGAAACCGAGCTGGACCGACCAATTTACACCCCTACTCTTCACCCATACATGTCACCTAAGCTTTAATCTGATATATGTAATACTTAAAAAAAAAAAAAAAAAAAAGAAGAAGAAGTTCAAAACATTGATTCAGGCTAGTGGTGTTTTCATAATTATTTTTTAAATGTTTTTTTTTTTGCCCCATAATCTCTTACTACATTAAAAACACTTTTCAAAAAGAAACAATTTTTATTGATTTTTTTATGTAGAAATTTTTATAGAACTTTGTTGACTAATGAAATATCAGGGTCTCATTTATAACAATTCTTTTTTTTTTTTTGGGTAAGGGAATTTACTATCACTCCCCTACACGTGGCCTATATTTACTAAAACTCCCTTAATCTCTTTTTTTTCTTTTGATATTCTGCTGTTTTTTGATTTGATCTCTTTTTCCTTTGCTCTTTTTAAATATCCAGATTACCACTCCTTTAATTTGTAACTTATCAAACTCTTTTCAAATTGATTAGTTAAAAAATGACATTGTAGAAAGATGGCACAAATGAAGGGCATGGTTCAGGTAGTTGGTATTGAATTGTTCAAATTAAGTGAACAATATCGATATTGGTTGAAAACAATATAGATCTAATACTTTTATTATTATTTTTTTTTAATCCTTAAAACCGTGTTACAACCCTAACGGATAATATAACATTGAAATCGATACCGATCCAAATTAGTATCGGCTAAGACTGATATCTATCCAATACTGATAAAAAAAAAATAGATTACTAAACTCGTGATGATGGATGAAACAAAAGAAAGAAATAAATAAATAAACAATATTCTTAATGATAGATGAGGTAAAATAAATAATAATAATAATAATAAATAAATAAATAAATAAATAAATAAATAGTATCTTTAAGTGACTCGATACTAATGCATTTGATTAGCAAAAAAAAAAAAAAATACTAATATATTTAAAGAAAATTCGAAAGGAAAAATAATAATGATATGGGAGCCGAGGAGGAGTTTGAGTTTCAGACAACAAAACAACATTTGAACCAAGTAATAATGGAAAGACAAACTAGTTGGTTGTTTTCTTGGATTAGTAAAAGCATGTTTTGAATCAATCAATTTAAAAAATATATATTAATAGGTTGGAGTTGAAAAAGAGAGGTGATTTGGGTATTTAAAAAGAGTAAGAGAGAAAGAGATGTAAAAGTCCAAAAGCAAGGGAATATCAGGAAAAAAAAAGAAAGAAGGTAAAAGGTAAGGGAGTCGATACATATAGCCCAAGCGTAGGGGAGTGACAGTAAATTCCCCTTTTTGGTAAGATCCTTTATAACATACTCATGAGTGATATGACCATGGTTTTAGAGCACAGAATCCAACTGGGCATTAATTTATGATATCGGAATAGATTAGTATTGGATTGCCTGTATCAAATAGAAATACCCTTGCTTCATCTTAAATATTGTTTTTTTTTTTACTCCTAATCTGTACAGTTCAACCGAAACAATATCAACCAGGTATTAGGATCGGATACTTGCCATACGAGCAATCCGACACCAATACTTAGAACCATGGATATGACACTCGTCCAGTTTTTTAGATGTGATATTCTTGATCTTCTTTACACGGAAAAAAAAAATGTTCTTGAATAGGTCATTCGGGGTCTTCGTTGGGCCCCTATAGTAGGAAAGTGTTCGAAGGAAGAGCATTGGATGATCTATTGAGATTTTTTTACCATCGGTGAGATTGTCATCTATGAGATTTCGGTCTCCCTGGTCTTTAGATACGTCTATACATCACTAGATTGTATATGTCGTTTCGAGTAGTTTGGGTTTCAGGGGAGATGCAACGAGGGGTGGGCTGAAGGCAGTATGTAGAACTAAGATCTCCTTCAGTTCTATTTGGCTGTATTTCTCAATGTGGCTATTGGGTCGCATGGGAGATGCAAATGGTGGAGTGGAGGGGGGTTATGTTGCAGGAAGAGGGATGGGTTGGGACGAGAGAGAGAGAGAGAGAGAGAGAGAGAGAGAGAGAGAGAGAGAGAGAGAGAGTATAAATGATAGTTACCCTAACTAAAGTTGCAAAGGGAAAATATGCCTGTACATTGGGAAGTATAGGATGGTAGGTCGCACAATCCATATAAATTTTTGGATAAAGGCTCTCTAACAAAGCAGTGTAGCCCAAGCCTCCTCACATGATCTTTTTTTTTTTTTTTTTTGTAGTAGTTTTTTTGGGAAAATCAACTCCGTGTACTCTAATATTTTCTTGAGTCGATCTTTTTTCTTTTCCAATGAAATGACATATTTGCCTTTTGTTGTGGGAGGAGAAATTTAGATTAAAGGAGTGCTATACGTTGGACTCCCAGATAGAGAAAATAAGTAGAAAAATCTTTTTGAGGGGTATAGACTAACTCACTTGCCCAAAGAAAGCTCTCTCAAAGCTTTACCTTAGGCTGTTTTTGGTAGCCAAGGAAAGAGAATAAAATAAAAGAAATACACAACAAAAATTCTTTTATATTTTTTTCTTGGTTTAAAAAATTCTTTTTTATGTTTAGTAGATCAAGAGAAGATTTTTATTTTTTTTATTTTTTTTGAATTTCCGAAGTTCACATTGGAAATGGTGAAGTTTTCTTTTTCTGCACCAAAAAAAAAAAAAAAAATTTCCAAAAACATAAGAAAATACAAAAGCTTTTCTTTTCTTCTAATGGTAACCGCAAACATAGATATTTTTCTTATTTTTTTACCATTTCATTTATTTTCTGGTTTTTTTTTTCTTTTCTTTTCTTTTCCAAATTCTTTTTTCCTTTTCATTTCATTTCATTTCTTCTCTTGGTAGACATAGATCTAATAAATAAAATAAAAGAATAGAATGGAAAAGAGATAAAATGGTAAGAAAAAAAAATTATGTATGTTTGGTTACCATTAGAAGAAAAGAAGATAATAGTTTTTGTATTTTCTTGTGTTTTTGGCAAGATTTTTTTTTTAGCAAAAGAAAAACTTCACAATTCCAAAAGTGAATTTTGAAAAAAAAAAAAAAATCTTATCTCAGGGCATGCCAAGCACAATGAGAATTTCTTAAACTAAAAAAATAGTACAAAAATTGTACATTTTTTTTTGTCTCTTGGCTTCCAAACACAGCCTAAGGCTGCATTTGATGGAAAAAAAAAATCAAAGGCAAATGAAGCAAAAAAAATTAAATCCAAAAAAGAATTTTTTTTTTATCATTATCCAACATGATTGTATGTAATTTTTATTTTACTTTTCAAATTCAAAAGATTTCAATGAAAAAAGGAAAGCGAATTCTAGGGAGAATTCTAGGGTTGCACCAAGACACACAGGCAGTGATTTTGACTACCTCGCCCCCATGAAAGATTAGAAACACGTACCCTATTAATGCTTCCAGGTGTGACCCCGCGTTGATGCAGCGGCTAAACTCTTGGAAAGAAAGCATTCTCTAATTTCTGACCAAAAGACATCGAGAGTGCACATGAGAGAAAAGAGAGAGAGAAGACCAAGTACCCTAACTGGCAGATTGGAGAACCTTTTCCTCCCTGCCCACTCCCACAAAAAAAGAGTGGGGAAGTGGTTTTGGCGCCATTGTTTTTTTTCGTTTTCCAAACTCCATTTTAACCGAGGCAGGATAATGTTTTTGTGAACAGAGACCTGACTCTAAACTATCTGAATGGATCAATTCCTACTCGTTGGGCTGAGATCCCTCTCGTCATCATGTGAGTTACTTAATTCTTCCTCTTCTTCTACTTCTCTCTTTGCATTTGTAGTTTTGAATTCTTAAGTTGCTTGCTTTCAGTTCTTCGACAGAAACATTTAATGAGGACACTAACCTAACCCAAACTGTGGGGGAATTGCAGCTCTATGTTGGGAAACCGCATCAGTGGAACAATTCCTAAGGAGATTGGTGGCATCGCTACGCTGGAGCAGCTGTGAGTATCGGTGGCTTAAGCTTCTTGATAGGTGAGGGCAATGAAATGACGCATAAACCGATTTTCTCATTCTAATTTTCATTTCTAGGGTCTTGGAAGATAACGAACTTGAAGGAACCCTTCCTCCAGAGCTTGGTAATTTATCACGTTTGAAGAGATTGTAAGCTTTCTCTTCTCATTCCATTGTTTACGTTCATACTTAGTTTAGGTGGATATTTTGGACATTCCTGAGCATACTGATTACAATTACAGAGCCTCAAATCTATTTATTCAACTGAAGAAATTTGTGTATTGGTCACAATTAGTTTCTGTTCGAGGTACCTACCCCCCCACCCCCCAAAAAAAGGTAAAAAAAATCAAGGTGAGTATCTAGTAGATGGATTCAAGTCGTTGTCTTTGAAATGAACTTGCCGAAGTTGATATTGACCAAAGAACATGGTGCAAATTGAGATTAGGCAAGGGTACTGCATTAGCAGAGATTGCAAGTGGTTGTATCTACAGAAGGGGTTGGTTAAGTGCAGGAATATTGATTTTGCTTTTTCTCCTGTCCCCCTCATACTAGGATGTGCTTTGATTTCGGTGCCTACATTGAGGCAATAACCTATAGTCCATTTAAGGTCTTGCAAAGTCCTCTTGTAATGATTTAACTTTCTAAAAAACAAACATCCAGAGGGTGAGGATTTACTGTGTAAAAGATTGAACTATTGATTCGGGTATATAGATCAACAACCATGTGATAAGGAGAACTTTGTTCTGTTTGAAGCAAAAATAATGTGGTTAAAATATTATATGTAACGCCCCAGCCCTATTAATCTTGCAAAATATTGTCCTCTTTGACCCAGTGCCTCAAGGCTTTAAAACGCATTGTGCCATGTTAAGGAGGTTAGAGGTTATCAACTAGCTCGGTAATCTCCCCCTAAGCGATGTGGGACTAAGTTTGCACACCCTCACCAATCTCCCAAACACCCTGGTATTTTTTGTATTCTTGGTGGGGACATCTCACCGATCTCTTAGGCAGGTCTAGTACTTGCCGTATTCTTGAGAGTTACAATATTTTTCCCTTTCGGTATAGCATCCCCGTTGTGGCCCCACACACTGCCGAGGTCTGCTCTAATACCATTTGTAACACCTCGTCCCTATTAACCTTGTACAATATTGTCCTCTTTGGCTCCAAAGAGGCTTTAAAACGCGTTGCGCCATGTTAAGGACTAAAGTTTGCACACCCTCACCGATCTCTCAAACACCCTAGTATTTGCCGTATTCTTGTTAAGAATACCTCACCGATCTCCTAAGTGGGTCTGGTACTTGCCGTATTCTTGGGTGTTACATTTATTTGAATATAATACGGTAAGAAAGAATCTGATGTTAGTCAGAATAGTTCGCATACAGTCTTTGTTGTTAGAAAGAATCAACAGTAGGCCACAGTAAAATGCAGAGAATAGGCATAAAATTTAGCTGTATTCAATGAATTAAGGGTGTTTGTCAATGTAAATAATGTCATAAATCATATCTTAGAAAATAAAAAATGGTGACATAGGTGAAATCATAAAATACTCAAAGTTGGACCAAGATTTGTCTTCATACGGTTTATAATGCCTTCTTTTTGCCAAGACATGTAGACATGCTTACTTGATAAATGATTAATATGGCTTCATATGGTCTGACTTATGTTGGTATGTGGAATGCCAAAACAAAATTTGGCTGTCGGGATATAATTCACAAAGGCAACCAATGGAATGCAACACTTATACCCATTATCACCTGATCGAAGAAGAACGTTCAACATTGTAAACCCTGATGGAGAAGAGATTTTCTCTTCCTCTGTAATCTCACTTAATTCTGAATTCTCAATCATGAGAGTGATCAAGGTTTCTCATGACCAAGGATTAAAGTATCGGTATCGGTCGTCGTATCGGTCGGCCAAAATTAAGATACGTATCGGAGGGTATTGTATCGTATCGGAGATACGCTAAGATACGCTAAAGATACGCACATAAATGGATAGGAAACACTTTTTTATACACATTTGCATAAAAAAATAGTTAAAAAAAGTTATATATAACATGTATTATGCATAAACAGTAAATTGAGAGTATTGCACTAAGAATCCAAGGTTTGTAATTGTCCCATAAATGTAAAATCCTTGTTCCCAACCTTGATTTCCACTTTAGTTAGAGAGAAAAATGGTTGACAGCAACTTTGGAACAAAAACACCTCAAAAAATTATGTTTTTTTAAAAAATTACCCATTTTGGCCATTTTATGACCGTATCGGTACGTATCGATGTGTATCGGTTGATACATACCGATACGCACCGATACGTACAGATACATACCGACACGTACCGATACATACCGAAACGTACATTTCACTTCAATTTTGAATTTTTCATAGAGTATCGGTACGTATCGGTGAGTATCGGTGCGTATCGGTGGTGTATCGGTGTGTATTGGTGGGTATCGGTGTGTATCGTAGGATACGTATCGATACATAAGGGTTTTAAAATTTTCATGATACGTATCGGTATGTATCGTGCCGATGCCTACCGATACGGATACGTATCGGCCGATACGGCACGATACGCACCGATACTTAAAACCATGCTCATGACCATAATATTTGTAACAACAACAACAATGTCGGTTACATAGATCCATGCATGACCGTAATATTTGTTACAAAATGTCTTTACAACCAACGATTGTGATTGGGACAAGTGGTGTGATCCAAATGGGTGATCTCATAACTTGTCCATTATCACACATAAGGACAATCAATGCGAGATGTAATCATTTATCCCCGAAGTGAGAAAATTTTCTTTACATTTTAGTCCCTTCACTTATCAGCATTACATAATGGACATATGGGTAGAGAAACAGACACTGCTAAAAACCCTAATCTATGGAATGACCAATATCAGAGAGTCTTAACTAGTGATTGGGCATAAAATGCTTTATAAACAATTTACAAAACTGCCATCGGTACTAGAATTTCCATCGAATCACTGTCAGATAATTCTCTCAAGATGTTCTCCCTTTCGGAAAGTGGATACCATGTCGAATTTTGCTTCCATCTACACCGGAACATTGTACACCAGACATACTGAGATGTAGCCAGAGTAGGCATCAACCTTTCGTACACCACAAGTGCACAATGCGCAACTACAATGGTAAGGACCTCTTAGGTATAGAGATAAAATGACCATTTGAGATTCTTGTTGTTCAAACAACCAACAATTTCTGTACAAGAATCTTGAAGATCACGTTCAACATAGAATATGAGTGCTCACATTTATATTCTGCAATTCAGTTGCGAAATATACACTGTGACAACTGTAAGAACAAAGTGCCTAATTTTGTCCTTAGTTGTGAACACTTTAAGGTCAAACCTAAGGCAACCATCACATATAAAAAATATCAATAAAGTCGATCTTGATTGAAATGGATTTGATGGACACACACACACACAAACACATGTATATACCTGGTTTAAAGTATCGGTCCGTATTTTATCAAATCAGCATATGTATCGGTGTCGGTCGATATCAATACGCTACACTTAAAAAAAAATGAAGTGTATCCTTGCATATCGATACCTATCAGCTGATACACACCGATTCATAACGATACGTAAGATATATATCTACAAGACCCATTTCACTTTCGAAACAAAGTCTGTTCTCTTTGCTAGCAGTACATGAGTTTCCAAAATTTGAAGCACAACACAATTGATCTCCCTTTCATTTCTTGGACTTGGGGCTTGAAATCATTCATAGCAAAAGATTTAAATTATACCATCAAACTGATGTTTAGAGGATTGAAGCATAAGAAATCATCCATTAAAGTTAAATATAACGCAAGACAAGTAAGTTGAAAAACTCAAATTTTTTCGCAAATCATTGTTTACTTCATTTTTTTTTGCTATATTTGAGTAGATTTGGGTAAAACAAACTAAATATTGCATAAAAAATGAATTATTGCATTGATTTGTTCATAGAATTTAAAATTTCTTAGAAAGTTGACAATAAACTATTACTACATGTAAAAAACCTCATCCTTTATAACAATTTCAATCGTATGCACTTGTCTCTCAATATATGTTATGTATTTTAAATTTATGCATGGTACATGTTATATATTGCTTATTTATACTAATTTTTTATGCAAAAGTGTATTTTCATATGTATCTTGTCCATTTTTGTGCGTATCTTGCATATCTTCAATACGATATGCTATGATATGTCTCTTCAAATGACCTGACCGACATGGTGATCGATACCGATACTTTAATCCTTATATATATATATATATATATCAATATATCTCGAACAATCTCCCACTTGTACATCAAAGCCCATTCTTATCAATCTTACACCCATATTCTCAACATGTCAATTAAATACAATTGGTGTAACTCCCTTCATCACTGGGCTTGATAAATTGTCTGCAATGTCAACCTTGGAAATATTGATATCGCTATCTTATATGATCTCCTTGATGAGATGATATTACACTCCACATGCTTATTTCTCTAACGTGCTCTTGGTTCCTTTGCTTGAGCTATGGCTCCCTCATTATATAACAACATAGGGTGCTGCACTAGCTCAGGTATCACATAAAGGTCAGTTAAGAACTTCCCCAACCGCAAACCCTCTTTGGCTGCTTCACAAGCTTCCAAGTAATCTGCTTTAGCTGTGGAGTTTGCCATTGACTTCTGCTTGGCACTCTTCCATATGACTGTCTCTCCTTCCATCATGAATAACATACCAGAAGTGGACCTTTTGTTATCCTTATCAGTCTGGAAATCAGAATTTGTATATCCCATTACTGATATACTATTTGCACCATACTCCAAGAAATAATCGTTAGTCCTTTTCAAGTATTTCATGCTGCACTTGACAATAGTCTAATGTTTTGGTCCAGAGTTTGATTGATAATGACTAACTATACCAACAACATGACAAATGTTTAGTTTCGTACATATCCTCGAATGCATCAGACCCCCACTGGTGAAGCATAGGGAACCTTCTCATAGCTTTAACATTTAAGGGTCTGAGGACACTATAACTTAGAAAGAGTGATGTCGTGTCTGAAAGGAACACTTCCTTTCTTAAAATCTTGTATTCTAAATTGTTACAAAATTTTGTCAATATGGTTGGATTGCGAAAGTCCTAACATCCTTAGCTCGTCATCTCTCACAACATGATGCCCAAGATATAACTTGCATCTCTTAAGTCATTGAAAAAGTCCTTTCCAAGGCTTAAGTTAGTGGTTGACTCTCTAGTTAGTGACAACCAATCGGCTTTCATCGCATGAAGAATTATCTATGATAATGCCATCCTCTGCAATGAGCTTATCAGAGGCTTCGATAGAAAGTTTCATTACTCTACCGCCCTTATGGAGATCGATATCCATAGACTTTTGACTCCTTGAGGTTGACTTCATTTCTAAAGTCATGCTTAAGATGGCCTTTCCTCCAGTTTTTGTCAATTGGATTTATCACTGTATTTCTTCTTTGTATTTCTAGGTGCTTGTTAATGGTAGTCTGGCCGGTTTCTTCACCTCTATAGTGGGCATTTGACAAGGCTGTCCCCTCTCCCTATTCGTCTTCTCCTTAGC
Source organism: Macadamia integrifolia (assembly GCF_013358625.1). Classification (NCBI taxonomy): domain Eukaryota; kingdom Viridiplantae; phylum Streptophyta; class Magnoliopsida; order Proteales; family Proteaceae; genus Macadamia; species Macadamia integrifolia. Next base: position 10,051,362 of record NC_056569.1, read on the forward strand.
CATTGAAGTCCTATACAAAAGTATTTATACTAGTACGGATCAACAACTTCTCTCTCCCATTCCCTAGTGCAAGGCTCTCAAGCTTTCCCTTCTCGCCTTTGATGACGATCTCATGATCTTCTCTAAAGCGAACATTGTTTTGATTGAGTCCATTATGTCTTATTTACACCATTTTAAGGGGTCGTCGGGCCTTTGGATCAATCACTTGAAATCTCTCTTGTTCTTTGAGGGCTCTGATGTTGACAGGGCTTGTTTGATTGAGGAAACAAGGTTTTTCTTTGGTCAGTCTTGGTAACTAAATTGCAGATTGTTAATGGTAGTATAGAAGAAATGATGGTTATGCAATTATTTTTGTTGTTGTACGGTTGCACCATCATTATCGTCATCAACATTCAATATCAAATTATATTTTCTACTATTACTATTTCAAATAAACTCATTATATAGCTTTCTTACTCTTGCAGCATTGTTTCTACGAACAATTTCTCAGGAATTATACCGGAAACATATGGCAAGCTTACTAACTTGGTACAATTGTAAGTTGTAGGTAGTTGTTTGGACAGATTTAACCTTTTGAAATAATAAATGCCTGAACTGGCTTGCTATTTGCAGTTTGATAGATGGGACTGGCATCTCTGGGAAGATCCCTTATTTCATTGGGAACTGGACTAAACTAGATAGACTGTGCGTACCAGATTTTTAGCAACCTCTCTTCCATTTTCTTCATTCGATGAAGATTTTTTCTATTATCTAAGGATATCTTATATGTTTTTTTTTTTTTTTTTTTTCCTGAATTGTGTATTGCAGGGATATGCAGGGCACGTCCTTGGAGGGCCCTGTTCCTTCTAATATCTCCCTCTTGAAAAACCTAACTGCATTGTGAGTGCACCTTCTAGAACTACTAAAAATGTTATTGTAATTGATCCTTGGCCTTTATTGTGGTTATGAACTGAAGTAGAGAATTGAAGGATTGGCTTTGATTTGATTTAGTGCATTTTGAATTTCAGGAGGGTATCTGACCTTCATGGGTCAAATATGAGTTTTCCTTTCCCTGACTTGCGGAATCTGACAAATTTAAATGAATTGTGAGTTTTTCCCCTTCATTTGAAGGAAT
>NC_056569.1:10058476-10074052 GCF_013358625.1 Macadamia integrifolia
TACAACTACGGGTGGAACTTCTCTCTTCAATGGCATCTTTGTCTAGGTCATCTATCTTTGTCCAGGCTTCATCTAATGGTTCCAAGTTGCAAATTTGTCCCTTGCCTAGAGTGTGAAGTCTGTGAACTTGGGAAACATCAACGGTCATTGTTTCCCCCTCATAGTGTGTCTAGGTGTCCGTCTTTATTTTCCTTAATTCATTCTGATATTTGAGATCGCTGTCGTGTTAGTAATAGATTATGATCTTTTTATTTTGTTACCTTTGTGGATGATCACTCTCGATTGACTTGGGTTTATTTGTTGAAAGATTGTTTCTGGTTTATTGATGGTTTTGAAGCTTTTTAGCATGAAATAAAAACTCGGTTTGATAATTCTATTGAAACTTTCAGGTATGATAATGCCTTGAATATTCTCAGTGAGAAATTTCTAATTTTTGCTTGACTACTAGGATGATTCATCAAACTAGCTATTCTTTTACCCTGCAACAAAATGGTGTGGCCCAACGTAAAAATAGACACTGGTTGGAAGTTGCTAGGTCTCTTATGATTCATATGAATGTCCCATTCCTTTTCTATGCGATGTTTTTCTTATTGCCGGTTTTTTAATTCACTGATGCCCTCTTTTGTTCTAGATAACCAATCTCTCTTTTCCATTTATTTCTCTATCCTCCCTTGTTTACTATTCCGCTGCAGGAATTTGGTGGTCTTTGTTTTGTTAATATTTTACATCCTCATATTGATGAGTTATCTCCCAAGGAGATTAGATGTATTTTTCTTGGTTATTCTAGAACTTAGAAAGGGTATAAGTGCTTTGATCATGTTATCCATTGCCAATTTGTTAGTGCTGATGTTACTTGTTTTGAAAATACATCTTATTACCCACTTCCTATTCCATCTCCACCATCTCTGACCATCATGATTGTGTCCCACCTATTCCTATCTGTTACTCATTTATCTCCTCCGCTATAGGTGTATTAGTGGCCCAAGAATGCTATGCCATCAACTTTTGCTCCGATTCCTACAGCCCATCATGCAATCTGATCCAAGTCCTAAGTCTCCAACTGACCTACCTGTTGTACTTCAAAAAGGTACTCGGTCTTGGACACAAAATCTTATTATGTGTCTCTATCTTGTCTTCCATCACTGTTCCATGATTTGCTTGTTTATTGTCATTAATCTATTCCAAAGACTAATCATGAAGCTTTCTCTCACCCTGGCTGGAAAATGGCTATGGAAACTGAAATGGATGTCTTGTTGTCTTGAAAGACATGGATTCTAATGGATTTTCCTTTGGGTAAGGGTCTTGTGCGTTGTCGCTTGGTGTACACTATCAAATACAACGCTCAGTGTACACAATCAAACACAATCCTGATGGTTTCGTGAACGTCTTAAGGCCTGTTTGGTAGCTAAGGGGTATACTCAAACATATGATGTCCAGTACTTTGAAACTTTTTCCCTAGTTGTTCGTCTCAATTCTGTTCGTGTACTAGTTCTTTAGCTGTGAATTTAGAGTTGCCCTTGTATTAGATGGACATAAAAATGCTTTCCTCTATGGTGATCTCTAGGTGGAGGTTTATATGGAGTGAACTCCCAGGTATATTGCTCAAGGGGAGAGTTCTGACAAAGTTTGCAAGCTACGAAAGGCCATCTATGGATCTATGGATTAAAACAGTCGCCTCGAACCTGGTTCGAAAAATTCACCTCTATTGTTACTCGCTATAGGTTTTCACAGTGCTTCTTTGACCACTTTGTTTGTACAATGTTAGGGCTCTAAGGTGGTTGTATTAGTTGTGTATGTAGATGACATTATTATATTTGGAGATAATACACTTGGGATTGTAGAAGTGAACTCTTACCTTAATCAACATTTTCAAATGAAAGACTTGGGTGCCCTAAGATTTTTTCTTGGCATTGAAGTCCTACGAAGTAAGAAAATAATTGATTTATCATAGAGAAAATATGTGTTTGAACTCTTATGTGATTGGTATGCTTTCCTCCAAATAAGTTGATCGTTCGATGTATCCACATCAGAAGTTTGGGACTAGTGTTGGTAAAGCCCTTGAAGACAAGCACTGGTGTAAAAGGCTAGTAGGGAAGCTTATTTATCTGACTATCACTCGATTGGATATATCATTTGTTGTTGGTGCTATCAGTCAGCTCATGCAGTCAACAAAGAAGGCTTATTAGGATTCTGTTTTTCGTATATTGAGATATTTGAATGAAGCTTTAGGGAAGGGGCTCATTTATCGTCCTCATCAAAGTGTTGGTTTGGTAGGATTCTCTAATGCTGACTGGGCTGGCGTTTGTAATGACAGAAGATCAACCACATGATATTGTACATTTGTCGGTGGCAAGCTAGTTACTTGGTGGAGCAAGAAGCAAATAACAATCGCTAGATCCAGTGTTGAGGCTGAATATCGATTTATGAATCATACTACCTCTATGTTGATGTGATTGAAATATTTACTTCAAAAATTGGGATTTCTGATGACTTGTCCCATGAAGATGTTTTGTGATAACCAGGAAACCATCTACATTGCAAGCAATCCCTTGTCTCATGAGAGAACCAAGCACATCGAAATTGATTGTCATTTTGCAAGAAGTGTTGTCATGAAGAAGCTGATTGTTACTCCATTTTTGTCCTTTGATAATCACCTTGGTGATGTTTTTACCAAGCATCTGTTTGGTCCTGCTTTCCAGAAGAACTATACCAAGCTAGGCATGAGAGATATGTATGCTCCAGGCTGAGGGGGAGTGTTAAAGAATGGACCCCCACTACCGTGGGGGTACAATATTGAAGGCTTATACGATAGGGGAGTGTCCCTATCGTGTGGATTTATTCTCTTTACTTTTCTGTTATTTAGAGCAATTTACATCCCCATCCTCTGTACTTTGCTCTTATTACATCCCCCTTCCCTGTGTTCTTAGAAATGGCATAATCCTCCCCTGTCAGATGACATTGTTATTGTGGTGTTAGTTTTGAATTGTAAAAGACGATTTTAGCTTTGTAATTCAACCACAAATCAAATACTTAATTTACCCCTAGAGTTTCATAAAACCATTTTCCCCCAAATTGAAAAGAAAAGATTTAGGGTAGTGAAAACCTGAGTATTGTGAAAGAGGTAGTCACTATTCCGGCAAAGGTGAGGTAGTGATCAGGCGATGATGAAGGCGACGGTGAAGAAGATGCTAACTGGTTTTGACGCTCGAAGTTAACCAGTTAGCATCGATTATCACTCAAACTTTGCTGGAGTTTTGTGTCGGTAGCCTAAGTTCACCGTTTGCCTTCCGCCGGAGAATATAGAGATGCGGAGAAGATAGAGGGGTCGGGGTGGGTTGAAGTGGGAAGCCTCCAAGTATATTATGGTTTTGTGGTTGGAAGGGTGAAATCGTATTTTAACAATATTGAAGGGTAAACTGGGTATTATCGAAATATTAGTCTAACTTAACGTATAAACTTAACGGTGTGAGTATTTTAGTAAAAATCAACATACTACAGGGGAGGGGGATGTAAATTTCTCTTTATTTTAGTTCTATTTCCTTGTTAGACTAGATTCTCTTAGTCTTAGTTTCCAACTAGTTTCCTGTTGTGAATATGCTTGGGATATGAAGAAAAGGCAGGCAGTGGGGAGAGAAAATTACTCTCATGATTCTGCTCTGCAATTCTCACTGGGCAGTTTCTCCCACCTCTTCTTCTCTCTCCTTTCTTTTGTGATTTCTGGGTTCTGGTTCTGATATTGTAACAGCATCTTATCTTTTGCATATTCTGAAGGTAGCTATTTATTTTCTATTTGGTTGATTTACTTTGCCTTTCCTATATGTTATCATCATGTGGTTGAGAAACTTGATCTCATAGTTGTCAATCTAACTTGAAGGTTTTGACACTAAACTAATGCTTGATTAATCCGATGACTATAGGATTCCATTAGCTGCAGATTTGGGTACAAAGGCAGTTTGACTACCAGCAGTAATTCCATTAATTAATTATTTTCAAATCTAGAATCTTCATGGATATATTGAGTAAATGTCTTCGTGGCCTTGAATTACTAAAGTTAATTCTATATTGATTGGAATGTTCTACAAGTATGACCTTAGATAGAGCTGATTGGAGGGCAAAGGTCCATGTAGCCGACCCCATTTAGCTGAGATTTTTCCTAACTTGCTGGTGTTGGCTTCTTTCCTTTTATTTTCATTTCTTCATCTTCTTTTTTTTTGGGGGTTATGCACGGATCCATGTGGCCCACCCCATTAAGTTGGGATAAGGCTGAGTTTGTTGTTGTTGTTGTTGTACAAGCCCATCATTAATTACAGTATGAAGACAATCTTTCCTAGTTATGTTCTCATGGGATTTTTTTTTTCCTCCTTTGTAGAGACCTGAGCTTTAACAGGTTGACTGGTCAAATTCCAGATTTTGGGAGTTCGGCGTATCTGCAATTCCTGTATGTAAAAAAATATCTGCAATTCTTGTATGTAATATATATATCTTTATTTTCCTTTTAAATGTCATTATTTTACTTTATTCACATGTGATTACTAGTTGTTCATTTATAAAACCGAATAAAGAAGCTTTATCCCATTATTTGTGGTTGCCTATGATTAGCACTTTATTGCACTTTCTCACGGGCATAGTCACAGGTCTCTGTGCACAGGACAGGGCCGTCTATTTCAACTTTTCTTGTAAATGATTCCTCTTATAATATCATGATGACTTCTTCAATCTCACAGTAGGCATTATATTGTTTATGGGCATAGGTTTCTCTCTAACAATTTTCTGACTGGAGAAGTATCAGATTGGTTATTTTCAAAAGGCAACATAAAAATGTGAGTATTTCTACTCATCAAAAGCTGAGTCATGGTTCATAGGATTTTTTTCACCTACATGTGACTTATCTTTGCGATAAATTCCATACTTGAGATATTTATGGCGACCACTCTATGTGTCTTGGCTTATCATATTTTCATCAAGAAATGCAGTATATGACATGATAGTATGATACTGGTTTGTCTTGCAGTGATTTATCCTACAACAATTTTACTGGATACGCCTCACAACCCAGCTGTGCACAACAAAATGCTGTGTATATTCAGTTCCCTGTATTAACTCTTTTGGATTTAAATGGTAGATGATTTTCTTATTTCCTTTATGAAAATTTGTTTGCTGATTTCTTAACAGGAACACAATTGCAAGTTATTCATCTTCAGAAGACAACTCGTAAGTTTGTTGTTCCATGGAATATTTATTTTTCTCGATTAATGATGCATATGAAGAAAATGAATTCATATGCAGAAACTTTTTGCAGAATTGGTTGGTGCTTGAAGAAGGACCTCCCTTGCTCTGGGAAACCTCAATGTAAGTGTAGAATCTCCTTACTTTTTGAGATAAGAAAACATTAGAAACTTTATTAAAGATTTACGAGCGGTCACAGGAAGTGATCATATATGAACACATTACCTTGATTCCAAATTTCCAATTACACATGCAGACCATTCGTTGTTTATCAATTGCGGAGGCCTGTTGATGAAATTTGATGGGGAGGAGTATGCAGATGATTCAGCACCTATGGTGGATGGTGCATCATACTTCTATCCTGCTGACAGATGGGCTTCTAGCACTACAGGAACCTTTTTGGATAGAAACAATCCTCAGTACTCGACCACAAACACATCAGTGTTGAAGATGACTGATCCATCCATATATATGACAGCTCGCAGTGCACCAGTCTCACTAAGATATTATGGTCTCTGCTTACAAAGCGGTAGTTATACAGTGCGGCTCCACTTTGCTGAAATAACATTTACAGAAGATCAGACGTACAGCAGCCTTGGTAGGCGCATATTTGATGTGTTAATTCAAGTGAGTGAATGCCAGATTGTTATCATCGGTATTCTTTTAATCATACCATTTCATTGTTCCCAACTAATTTTCCTTAGGAAACTAGTCTCTGGTTCTCTTTTTTTCTTTTTTTTTTAATGAATCATCTGGTTAAATCTCCACCTACTTTCTGAAGAACATTGATTTTTTTTTCCCCCCCGCTTGAAACACAATTTTCTTGACATTGTTTAGGTTTCTTGCAGGGAGAAATGTGTTTGAAGAATTTTAATATTGCAGAGGAAGCTAAAGGGGTTGGTAGGATCATCATTAAGGAATTTAACAATGTTATCGTCAGTGGAAATACTTTGGAGATCCACCTCTACTGGTCAGGAAAAGGGACTAATGCAATTCCCAGTAGAGGAGTATATGGTCCCCTAATATCGGCTATTTCAGTAACGCCAAGTAAGTTGTCTGCCCACTTTTCCATTTTCTCATTATTCTTACTCCTCATCATGATACTGTAACTTGCTTGTTATGCAGACTTTGACACGAACACTGGGCTATCTGTTGGAGTTATTGTTGGTATTGTTGCTGCTTCATTCATTCTCATAGCATTAGTTTCAGTAATCCTTTGGGTGAAAGGTTGCTTTGGAGGGAAGGATCTCGATGATAAAGGTGAGACAAGTAGAACAAAAACCACTGTTTGTAGCATGATGCATCGTCTCAGCTTTCCTAGAAATCGTTGCATGCTGGTTTATATGATTATATCATTTTAAATAGAAATCCTGGTAATTATTTAAGGTTAGAAAAATAAATATGTTAGATGTTGGACAGGGAGGAGGTTGTGGAACTACGGAAAAGGTATAAAATAGAAAATATTGGGTTTTCAGTCTTAGTCAAACAAGGAAATAAAAGTAGTTTATTTTGGAGTAGTTTTAGGGTGAAAACAAGCGTTATTGATTGTGAGAACAAAGTATACAGGTTTTGGAGTAGTTTTAGGGTGAAAACAAGCGTTATTGATTGTGAGAACAAAGTATACAGGTTTATATGGAGTAAGATTTTCGAAATGGATGTAAACATGCAACTCAATGAAAGATATAACAGAATTGATTCAAGGGATAAGATCAGAGGCATTCACCTGTGGTCTTGGTCATGTTTGTAGACCACAACTAAATCCCCGGTTGACATATCTTTAACATTTTAACTTACTGAGTTTAAAGGCTGAGGCTGACATTAACTGATCATAACATAGTTAAATAAAGGTTACCTACCTGCTTATCTATGGCAAAACTTTTCAGTACTAATTAAATGACTTTTAATTGTAAATATGGAAAGTGCGTCCTAAATTTAAGGAAAAAAAGCCTTCCACAATGTCAGTCTGGGGATTCCTTCCCAAAATCCATGGCCTCTCCCTTTCTGATCAGTGGACCCACATTGACATTCACCATCTTCCCACACCAAATAGGCCCCCTGTATACTAAGCCGTGTCCCACACCTGTTGGTGTGATGTCCCACACTGGGGTCAAATGAAACATCTACCCCCAAATCTAACAAGAATTTGATATAAAAGTGCAAACACCCTAATAGAAATCTCCCCTATAGACCTAAACATGTACTTAAATTGCCTACAACTTTATCAATCATGTCCACACTCCACTGTCTCAAATTTTTGTCTCAAATTTTTTTGTACATATAACAAACTAAACCTTTTATAATCAAGGAAAATGTCATTTACCCTATACAGAAGGAAAATTCTCTTAACGGTCCTAACTCCTAACCATCATATATCTTTTTTGGGTTATCTATTAATTTCCAGCCCAACCTACTTTTGAATGTAAGGTTGAAGACTTAACCTTGCTAAAAGAGTTTTAACCTTGAATTCCAAAGATAAAAAAATGGTGATGTAGAATTGAGGTTGAACCGAGTTGACCCTTCGGGCAATCTCAACCGAGAAGAACTAGGTCCGATTGGATTTTCGGGATCAGTAGGATATTTTAGGATTTACTTTATTTAGGAAATATTGAGTTATTTTATTTGGAAAGATATGTAATTTTATTTTGGGTTGTTGTTAGTCAAGCAGGGAGTTACCAATATGAGTTTTATTTCATTTCCAATTTTATTAGTTAGACCTGAGGAAGTAATTAGTAGTTGCTATTTCAGTTTTAGATTTTAATTAGTAAGTTTTAATTTCAGTTTAGTATAAAGTGACTTGTAACCCAATTTCTTAGACAGATTTTTGAGAATGAATTGAATTGAATGTTTTAGTGCCAGGGTATGGTGCAAGACTAGGTCATGTGACCTCCTCCCCCCCTTGTCAAGGTTCAAGCACTCGGTTTTTTTTCCGGTGTTTCGGTAGTTTCAAAACCACTGAAATACCGAATTTCGTCGAAATGGTGTACATTTCCCTATATTTTTCGCTAGCCATTTTGGGGGGCTAATGGCTGAAGTGGCCGAAATCAACGAAACGAAATGACCAAGATGGTCAAAATTTTGACGAAATAGTGATTTGTTTTTGCCGAAATGAGCGAAATTTCGAAATGAAAAGACTAAAATGACCGAAATGTGACCGAGATGACCAAAATATGACAATTTTTGTACTTGTATATTTCGTATGCCATTTCGTCTCAGTAAAAAGAATACAGAAATATCTGAGATTTCAGCGAGTTTCGAACCTTACCCCTTGTGCGATATCTTCTCTTCTCCCCTGCAGCTCTGAGTTCTCTCAGGGATTTCTTCCCTTTCTCTACCGGCCTTCCATCAAGTGGTATCAGAGCCGAAGAATCCCCATTCCCTCTCTCCCATCTTCTTTCTTCCTTATACTCCTTCCATTACTTTTTTGTTGACTCATCCCAATAGTTGAAAAAAAAAACCCATGCTTGCGATTTCTATAGGCACCCCCCAATTTTCCTTTTCGATTCAACAGCAAACCCTCACCTTTGTCTCCCACATACAACCCCTTCCCTCTCAACTCCTTCACCCTTGGCAGTGATAGTGATTGAACCTCTCCTAGGGTTCCCCGTCAAGTCAAAGAAAAAAAAAAAAAGAGTGCGTGAGTAGAGAAGAAAGAGAAGAGAGAGCAAGAGATACAAACTGCAAATCCAAAAAAAAAGAGTTCGTATACTTGTTCCAGAACATCGCCGCAGTCCACTCCCTTTTGACAACGCCATCGCAAAGATTTTCTTCTCCTTCGCGTCAAACATCCATTATCGATGGTCGCAATCCACAACCTACACTCTCTCGTCAGTCCACGACTCTAGTCTCGCTATTCCTTCTTTGAAGCAACAGTAGCCAACTCAAAGAAGGAGACCCATCTCTCTTTCTCTTGGATCTGTCAGTACAAAGTAAAACCCACCCCACGATTCCTTTTGTCTCTCCCTTTAATTACTTTTTGTTTATTTTCCATACTACCCCCTCCCATTTTCTTTTATCCCCTTCTATCCTATTTTCTTTCCTAGTTTCAATTTTACCCCTGCCCCTTATACGTTACAATTTCTTTGGGTTTATAATTGAACATCAGATATTACAAATCTGCCATCCCCTTTCAAACCACCATATATTTACTGTTTTGCCATTCAGCCTTACCTTAAGTGTTCTCTTGCCATAGTGTGCCTAAAGTGCTTCCAAAAATCTGGTCATGGAATCTTTTGTGTTCAAATTTACAGTGCAACTGTCAAATGGAAAACTTTCTCATTTATTGGTTGATGAGAGACAATATGACAATTTCATCTCACGATCTGTGGTGGATATGTTGTCAAAGACCAATCAGATAATTTTTTAGTCAGAGAATGATGTATGCGTTGAATTCTTTTTCTCATTATTATGATAGTGTTTTTTGTGAAGTGTTTGACTTTCCTCAACGCATCATTAAATTGGGACGATGTTGGTTGGAACAACGAGATGACATCTTTGATTGTGACAACAATGTGTGCACCCTCCAGGCTTACCACATGCGTAAAAAATTTAATCTTCATGGATTGGTTGAGTCAAAGAAAGTTATACCCCCAGTACAACCACAAGACAAACCAAATGCATCAACACAAGTGGAAGACCGTCCTATTGTGGAACATGTGATGACAACGGAAAGTGAGAAAGTTTTGGATCAAGTAATGAATGACATCAATGTAGTGTCAGTTGTTCACCATCACGAGTTCGTTCTTCCCCATGATTTTTCGGACTTGAATGCACCTCCACAACTTCACGTCTTGGATTTTATTCGCAATACAGACAAGATCAATTCAACCCCACTCGTAAGTTTTTATTGTTATCATTGTTTAAAACTCATGGACGTGTTGATGACCCTTCGAGCAATCTCAACCGAGACGAACTGGGTTTGATTGGAGTTTTGGGATCAATAGGATATTTTAGAATTTACTTTATTTAAGAAGTATTAAGTTATTTTATTTGGGAAGATATGTAATCTTTTATTTTGGGTAGTTGTTATTCAAGTAGGGAGTTTCCAATTTGAGTTTAATTTCTTTTCTAATTTTATTAGTTAGACCTAAGAAAGTAATTAAAAGTTGCTATTTCAGTTTTAGATTTTAATTAGGTAAGTTTTAATTTCAGTTTATTATAAAGCGACTTGTAACCCAATTTCTTAGACAGATCTTTGTGAATGAATTGAATTGAATGTTTTGGTGCTAGGATATGGTGCAAGACTAGGCCGTGTGACCTCCTTCCCCCCCCCCCCTTCTCCCATGTGCAATATCTTCTCTTCTCCCCTGCAATTCTAAGTTCTCTTAGGAATTTCTTCCCTTTCTCTACCGACCCTCCATCAAATGGTGGATTATATGGTTGAGATGGGACCCCAAATTTGATGTGGCTAATATGTGGAGAGTACTACCTATTCAACAGTTGGTTTATAGGGCTCAGTGATCCCATATGGCTAAAAAACAATGTGGACAAGTTAACTTTGTTGGGGATACGATAGTTGTTGTGTTGTCACTGTTGTCAAAATAGTGAGAATCAACACACTCACACAAGTCAGTGACATGGCAGTGCAGTCAGCATCAACACAGTGTAATGACTGAGATGGTACAATATAGAGTACAATAGCAGTGCAAGTGTGTACAGATAAATCAGTACAGGGGCAGACATGTATGGCAATGGCAGTCCTGGCAGTGATGTGGTCAGAGCTGACAGAGGCAGTATAGTGATATGGCAGTCCTGGCAGTGGTACACAGAAATTTTGGCAGTACTGGAAAGGTTAAACAGTAATGTGACTAGGAAGTACTGGGCAGTACCGGATAGGTCAGACTGACTTAGCAGATGAGTCAACTTCAGGGCAAAGTTGGGCAGGCCAATTGGCATAATTGGCAGGATAGTTGTACTGGTGATGTGTAAATCATTGAGATCTTCCCAATGTAACTTGAATTGTATCAATCTGATTCCGGATGAGGAAGATACAATCAGTTCATTACAGTCAGTTTCTGAGGCCTAAATGTTCGACAAAATGTCCCAAAGAAGTGCATCTTACATTTGGAGGTGTTTTGATGTATGAGAATTAATGTGTGAGCCCCCACCTATTGATATGGCAATGATGAGGTGGTCAATGCATGATGGTGTGGCCAGTAGCATGCATATGAGGTGGCATAAGGTGCATGCATATTGATGCATGATGAAGATGTATTTATGATGCATGGATGTATGATGGCATGATGATGTATTGCGAAGATGCATGGTGATGTGTCAAAGTCAGATGAGGTGGTAGGTGCAGCGGCATGGTACCATGGGGCCATGGTGTTATGGCTGACGAACACAACATTGAGCACACATAGGTGCATGGCTGCACACAGCAGCATTACTGGTTAAATGGAATGGCAGCAATGGTGATTTGGTATATTACATAAACTGTTGACGTGGCATGACATGTGGCAGAAAGGTATTAAGGTGGCAGGGGCAGGGCCACTTTGGGTGCATCTCAGCATGCCAGTCCAGCAAAGCCAGCCAACAGGCCTGATTTTTTGAGGAAAAATCTAATGGAGGCTTGTAACAATGTGTCAAAGTGTATTGATTCTTCTTCAACCACCATCCTTGGGTTCTTAGAAGCTTCATTGAAGATTGAAGAATGTGTGGTGAGCTCTATAGAAGATTTAAGGAGGTTTTTGCAAGAAAAAATGTAAAAGAGAGGCAGGGGTTCCCAGTGTGCTCAATTGCTCATGTGCTTGAAGATATAAGTGTTTCCCACTAACGGGGCCAGTTGAGGATGTCAGTGGATATCCTAGGGGATTACACTTAAGTTTCCTCAGTTGGGATTAGTCAGTGAGAGATAATCCACATTTTGTAAATGTCCATTTTGTATGTGTGTCACAGTAGGCTAGATGACTATGCAAATGCCTATGTGAGCACCTGTTGTGTATTTTTTTTTTTTTGGGGGGGGGGGGGGGTGGTTGGGGGGTTACATTTATCATTGAGCTTGTTATTTGGGGCATTTATATATGCCCACAGTGTTTGTAATTGGGGGTGTTTCAGTTGGGACTGGACACCTATAGGGCTGTAGCTCCTTGACAGTCTTTGACTATCTAAATTGGGTGTTGTATCACCCTCACAGTTGCAACTGTGAAAACCTGGGTTGGACACCTTGCCTTTGTATTACAAGGGTTGGAGTAGGAGTTGCATCTCTGGACCGTTGCAATAATCAAAAGTGTGTAGAGTATTGCGTACAATATCAAACCCAGCTTGGGTATTACCCCATGGAGTAGGCACATTGCTAAACCACATACATCTTGTGTTGTGTGGTTGTATGCTTTTGTATCTGTGGATTTTGGAGTGCTGTCGATGTTTGCAGGGTGGGTGTGCATAGTTTGAAAGTTCTAGCTGCTTTGTGGTTGTGAGGTTAATGTGCACATGACTATATGTATTTGTGTGTTTGAGCTTGTGCCGGATGTGAAGACAGTGCCGGGAGTGGACACTGTCAATGTAGCGGAGATTATGCTAGGGCTAACAGATCTGTGATCATTATAGTGAGGTTACTATTGCATATGTTCGGGAGTACTATCATTGTTGTGAAGACCAAGTGAGCGACAGGAACGGTGTTGAGAGAAATCAAGGAGAATTTTTATAGACCTTGATTCACCCCCCCCTCTCATTGTCAGCATAGGAACTTCAAACTTGATGAATGACCACTAAGGAGACGGTCTCCTAATGATAGTACCAAAATCAAGGTCTTGGACACATGAAATAGGAAAAAGTAGGCTAGATTGAATTTTTGAGTATTTTTACTTCACATGTATATTCTGTAATTTTTTTTTTTTGGGGGGGGGGTGGGTTTCAATCATTGTTCCCCGGCATCACACATACCATATCTTGGTTAACAGATTCTCACCAACATATATGCTTAGTATTACAAAAAGCAGTATCTATGCATAATGTTTATATGTGCCGCATGACACATCTTTGACTGGATTGTTTATCATTACATCTCATTTGTGCAAGTACTATTACTAATTTTGCTGAATTTAAATCCCTAGAGCTACAAACAGGTCACTTCAGTTTGAGACAGATTGCAGCTGCAACTGGGAATTTTGATGCTGCAAATAAGATAGGTGAAGGTGGGTTTGGGCCTGTTTATAAGGTAAGTCTGGATTCATAGCTTCCTCTCATCCTTCTCATTTATCACCATCAATCTGTTTCTTATTTTGTGGGTTGAGCCTTTGAATTGATTTGGAAGCAGTGTGTGGTTTTATCTTTTCAATTTGCTTTAGTCTTCCTCTTCCATAGGAAAAGGGTAAAGGTAAAATGTAAAAGAAAAGTGTGGGCAAGGGGTGGGGAGGTAAATTTAAAGGGAGGGTCATAGAAAAGTAGATGAAAAACATTTGTCTCCACTTCCATATTGTTATGTTTCAGTGAAATATTGATTCAAATTTTACTTGTGTTATCTTAGGGTACACTATTAGATGGTACGGTTATTGCTGTCAAGCAGCTCTCCTCGAAGTCCAAGCAAGGGAACCGTGAATTTGTAAATGAAATAGGCATGATCTCTGCTTTGCAACACCCAAATCTCGTGAAGCTTTATGGATGTTGCATTGAAGGAAACCAGCTATTATTGATTTATGAATATATGGAAAATAATAGCTTAGCTCGTGCACTATTCGGTAAATCTTGAACTTTCATCTGTTGTATGATGTTTACCTTTGATAATAAGAGAATGATATTCACTGACACTGTTTATATATGGTTTACACTACAATTAATGTCCGAATAATAATAAGTTGTGGTACACATTTAGGTCGTGAAGATCAAAGAATGAACTTAGACTGGCCAACAAGGCATAAGATTTGCTTGGGGATAGCAAAAGGTTTAGCATATCTTCATGAAGAATCAAGGCTGAAAATCGTCCATAGAGACATAAAGGCAACTAATGTGCTGCTAGATAAGGATTTTAATGCTAAGATTTCGGACTTTGGTTTGGCTAAACTTGATGAAGAGGAGAACACCCATATCAGCACCCGAATAGCTGGAACTATGTGAGTGGTTTCTTTCTTTCTCACTTCTTTTTTGCTTTTATATAAGTGATTTCTTTTCTCCCACTAAAAGTTTCTGCAACCCACATCATTTATTTTTTTAAGTTTGTTCCTATATTAAACCGGTCCGATTAAGAGATTAAGTTCGGGTCAAGTTGCAGACCAGGGAAGGGGTTAGGCTCCCCAGCCCAGTTCACCCTGTTAAACCAGTCTTCCTAATTGCTTGGAAATTTTATAGATAATAAACATTTTTAAATGTAGCACAACTTGAAAATAGGCCCAAATTTATCTTCATCTCTTCATAGAATTGGGGCAATATGTAGATAGGCAGCATGGGCTGCTACAACCAGTAACCAAAGGTAGAACTTGAGAACACAATCAAACCAGTAAAAGAATAACTCTGCTGGTTTATTAGTGCTCTGATACCATGTGACAATCTCGGGCCAATAAACCAGCAGAGCTACAAAGTAAAAGAGAAAGACAAAGAAGAGAAGAGGAAGATGATAGAGGAAGTAAAAGAGTGCCCATGCGCACCTATTTCCTATATATAATAGCAAGTTACAACCAATAGGCAAGCTAGAAGCTTCATATCCTAGATACAGAAGTAAACTAGATTAGATAAGAAATAGGAAACAAAATTTATCTATTAGACTAACTAGATATAACCCACGAGGACAAGACATATTGCCACATGTGTACGTGACATGTACCCCTTACAACTTATATTGGTAGACTACTACAACAAAATGTAATCAGCAACTTGTTAAGGTTCTCATTTTCCATATTGATGGTTTGATTTGCTAATGTTGAAAAAAAGAGCAATCCAGTGCACAAGGCTCTCGCTACTTCAGGGTTTGGGAGAGGCAAATGTCGGCAGCCTTACCCCCTGCTTCGTAGGAGAGGCTATTGCCAAGTTTCAAACTTGTGACTGACATGTTGTAATATTGGAATAGTGCAACTTAACCGTTACGCCACAGGCTCGCTCACTGATTTGCTAATGTTGCAACGACATAATTTCTAGCATTGTAGCCGGCCATTAGTGTAACTTATGCTATGATGATACTAAATATGTTATTACCATGAAATTTTAATTTTGTAGAGGATATATGGCACCTGAATATGCAATGAGGGGTTACTTGACGGACAAAGCAGACGTTTACAGCTTTGGAGTGGTTGCGCTAGAGATTGCCAGTGGGATGAACAATACAAAATATAGGCCAAAAGAGGACTTCATTTACCTTCTTGATTGGGTAAGAGCGGGTTCTTTTATATATATATATATATATATATATATACATACATATAT
>NC_056569.1:10074078-10086284 GCF_013358625.1 Macadamia integrifolia
AAAAAAAAAAAAAAAAATTTCCATTGACCCTTTTGGACTGT
Source organism: Macadamia integrifolia (assembly GCF_013358625.1). Classification (NCBI taxonomy): domain Eukaryota; kingdom Viridiplantae; phylum Streptophyta; class Magnoliopsida; order Proteales; family Proteaceae; genus Macadamia; species Macadamia integrifolia. The sequence goes on from NC_056569.1 coordinate 10,074,120, forward strand.
TTCCCCACAGGCATATGTCCTTCAAGAGCAGGGAAATCTCCTAGAACTTGTTGATCCAATTCTTGGTTCGAACTACTCCAAAGAAGAGGCATTGAGGATGTTGAATTTAGCTCTCTTATGTGCCAATCCATCCCCTTCTCTTAGACCCGCTATGTCTGCAGCGGTGGGCATGCTGGAAGGCAAAATTGCAGTTAAAGCGCCTCTTGTAAAACGCAGCTCCATGACTGAGGATTTCAGGTTTAAGTCCTGCGAAAGGTTTTCAACGGATAGCCAAAGACCCTATTCAAGCATTTCTCTAGAGAGTCATGGGCAAAGTAGCCGATCAATGGAGGGGCCATGTATTGATTCTTCCATGTCTATTCATAGCAATGAAGAGACCCCAAGCATTAGCAAGCTTCTCCCCAATACAGTGTGACTTTTTTATTTTCTTTTATTTGTTTGTGTAATTAAAACTTAGGATAAGTTTTCCTTAATTTACTCAGGTTTTTTCACCAATAGTGATGTGATTCTATAATTGAATTTTGGTTATCAATAACTCCCTAGTTATGGTTCATGATCTGCAATGCTTTTCTTATGTCCAATTAGTTCAGATGGGGATGGATCAAGAGATTCTATGTGGGCCCCAGATAGATCAAATATTTTGAAGCTTCCGTTGATCACATGATGTGGTGGTCCTAATCTCTGATGGATGGTAAGGATGTACAGTGATCCAATGTCTGGTCCCTTGTATTGAGGATTACCTTACATTAATAGTGGTCATATAGATACGTATCAATATAAAGGATATCGACCGTTTTGCCTATGGTTTGAAAAATTGGAATTGAATCACTTGATCACTTAACCTAAAATCACTTGATCAAATAAACAGAAGCCACCCAACCTGATTCGGGAGGTCCTTAGATAGGGTCATGGCAAATCAACACGGATTGAAATCATCTGATTCGTTTTTGTCCTCTTTTGGGGTGGGACCATATCCCTTTTTAGTTAAACTCGAACCCATAACTAAGAAAGAGCATCTGAATGACACCTCTGTAAGTGCATTTAGAATTTGACATCTTTATTTAATTAACTCTTTTGTTTTATTCTCAAAGGTTATTTAAGATAAAGATTTAAAGGAGTTTTCAAAAATAATTTGTAAGTGACAAAATAGAAATGTCATTGTTATGCATATTTTTTGAGTATACATGTGAAATGATACTATTAACTTCATTGAAAAAAGTAACGTATCAAATTAAAAGATCAAAAAATATATATATTTAAAGTACCAATATGAAAATCTTTTTAATAAATTGGTTCACTTCTAGGTGGCTTGGTTGAAGCATCCTGGTTTTCTTGAGTTTGGAGAGGTAAATGGGATTCGTTGGGTCATCATAATCTTTTCTATAAGCAAAATGGTATTATGAAGTTCTTAATTAGGTAGAATAGGGAGGAGTTTTGGAATGTTCAACAAAGGAAGGTTAGTTTTTATGATTGGCTGTCTTATCTTGAGACCTTAGCACATCCTCTCCCCGGGTCCTGTAGAGGTGTTCTGGCTACAGAAGTCTAAAGGGTTACATACTCTGGGGAAGGGGACAAGAACACTCATTTTCTCCTTAAGATAGCAAATTTGCATGGAAAATTTTCATCTTACGCTTTGTTTGTTTTGATGTAAAATATTCAATAAAACAAAATTATCGTAAAATTACAATAGCCACAACTAACGTGCTTCAATAGCGCAGGCTAAGGACGAGTGCCACTTTGGCGCACGAGAGGACGAGCACTAGCAGTAGTGGCTGATGACATTGCGTCTGGCTGTGGGGGCGTGTGGAGGACAAGGAAGTTGGCAACCGCGCACGTTAGTCGATGCCACTGGAGGAGAGAAGCAATTGTGGTGGGAATAATGGGATGATGGGGCACTGGGGCATTTCTGTCTCTAGACTTTCTACACCTCCCGTGGGTCCACCCTTCACACCTGCCACATATGTAAATCCAACACCAGTGTGCATGAGAATTGAGAGAGAATAAATAAATAAATAATTTTACTTACTTTCAAATTTTCCAATTTTACTCGTTGTAAACAAATAGTACAAAAAAAATTTAACGTGTAAATTTTTAAATCAAAGCAAACGGGTCCTAAGAAAATTAGGATTCCATATATTATGGATACTAAGAAAATTAGGATTCCATATATTATAAATAGGATAAGAGATCGCTATCCAATCGCATGGTTTTTACACCAGTGTGAGGGCTAATAAGAGTGTGTGTTGGGGCATCAACATAGATAAAATTCTTGATTTCATGAGGAGAAGGGTCGGTAATTTTATGGGCTCCTATGTTTGGGCACAGGGCTGCGTGATTAGGTAACTTTTTTTCCCTTATAAAAAAAAAAAGAGCTATAAAGTATACCAAACACTTGTAAAAATAGAAATAAGTCAAATAAATACAAATAGAAACCAAACAAAAAAGAACCTAAATGTATTGAGATATATAAACAGGATTTTCTTTTTGCTAATGATTCATCTCTTTTTTAAAAGGCAAATGAAAATGATATTTCAACTAACTTTGCATGCTATTTTAAATCCTTTTCAAAATATTTCAATTCAACAAATTAATTTTTAGAAGATTGATGTTTTGTATAGTCGGAGTGTAATACATTAGGAATATTTTTTCATGTAGCCTTGGGATTAACCCCATTAGAGAGGATGCAATTTATCTTGGCATTTCTGTATTTAGTAAAAATAAGTCTCAAGTTTGGCAATGTATGGTTAAAAGGATAGATAGAAAACTTGGGAGGGGTGGAAAACCCCACTTTTATACGAAGCTATGAGGGCTATTTTGGTCAAGAGTCTCAAGACTTATTGGGTGTTATCCCCACCAACTAGATGTCTTGTTTTCAGATCCCTAATAGAATACGTTCTAAGTTAGACTCAATTGTCTCAAACTTTTGTAAAAGGCATGAATCTAGGAAGAAGAAGTGATCTTATCGGATGAAATAGAATATGTCAACCTAAATCAATGGGTGGTTTAGGTTTCTAATTGCTTTCTCATTCATAACAAGGCTTTACTTATTAAAATTGTGGTGGTTAATTATGCAACCATATCAATTGTGGACCCATGTTGAAGGGGAAATACTTTTCTGATAATAATTCACTCCGAACATCTTCTAAGATGATGGATGAACTGTCCTCCATTTGTTTAGGTAAACCTTTTTTTATGCAGTTTAATGAAATCTCTTCTTAAGTTTGTATGTATTAAAAAGAAGTCGAGACATGTAGTATCTTAACACATCAATGTGCGATTAGGACAGGGTGAGTTGAGGTGTCTAGATCCTCTCCAACCCTTCAACCCCTCCAACATGCATCCAATGTCTGAGAAACCCTTGAGGTGCATGTAGATCACCCCCAGCTATGGAATACACACTAAAAAGGGTTGGATCTGAATATAGGATGGGAACTCTTACAGAAATGCAACCCTAAAAACGATGTAAAAGGTAATGGAAAAACAAGAATAAACAATACACACAAGCTTTTACGAAGTTCGACAAGATTGCATACATCCTCGGTGAGATGAGATTCTGCTTCACTATCAATGGAAAATAGGGTTGCAATACTTGTCCTCACACCTCTCAGAATTACTTACAGAGAAAGTAATTCTCGTTACAAATATATAATGAAATGCTGAAAAATACAAAACTGTCTTCAAATAAAAAATTCGATAGGGAATTACGTCTCCTACACCCCTGCTATGCCCTGCTATGCAGGGGACTTCTTACCCCTAGTAACCTATGGCTCGAGAAACCATCATTCTATTGAAAAGCTTGCATCAGTACCCCTTAAATTAAACTACGACCAAGTACAATACATCTTACGCTAATAACTCCCCTTTTATATTTCTTAATTGAATATTACATTTTTTCTGCGTTGAATTTTCAAAACTTTTCGCCATTTGTACAAAATGGATTTCGACTAGAAGGAAAGACTTTTGCAACTCGTCAGCTGTTCATATTTTACTTATCCAATAACCATATGAAAGATGTCACTACATCACAGACTGCTTATCTAAGAGTACAGAGTGAAACAAATAAACAGGGACCTTAAATTTCAAAGGTCAATGGCCCACCTCTCATTAAGGCTTGGAACCTTCAAATTAAAGGCCCACGTGCCTCCCCTAAGTCCCTAACTCAATAAAAAAGCTGCCAGTGGGGTCCACTTGTTTCCACTCTCCATCCATCAGAAACGCAGACTCATCAATTATTGATTTCTATTAATATTCAAAAACAACTAGAAAAAGCAATTAAATTAATGGGGATTTTCAAAGTACGTGCATGGCCATCCACTGACTAGTCAATAACTATGATCATTCTTCCTTGAAATCCAACGGCCAGAAATTTAAACTTTCCCCGACACATTGTTTCCATGAACTAACAACAATAATTAAAGTTTCAGTGGTCGCAAGTTCGAACCAATGACCAAACTATCGTTCCCATTCAGAGTCAAAAATTGTGAACGGAACAATATAAAGATCATAAAGATGATGATATCAACTCATCACCAACAACGACAATTTACAGCTCTACAACTACAAGGCAAGCCAAGCCATGCAAATCATTCAACAATTATTCTATCCTAGTCACGGTTTCAAATATCGGTATTATATCATCGTATTGATTATATTGAATTAGCATCGATTGAGATCAATTTGGATCAATTACCCATATTGTTTCAAGGGTAAAACAAAACAAAAAAAAAAAAAAAAAAAAAAAAAAAAAAATTCATTTTAAAAAAAGAAAGGAAAAAATTGACCAATACGTGCCGACTTGATCTGATCTGGATTGGTATCCCAATACTGATACTGATACCGCCCCTAAATCCATGATCCTAGTTGTTAATTTGAGACAAGCATATGTTCCTCAAGTAGGGCTTCCTTGGTTGCTAAGGTAGTTTTTCCCCTATTCCCTATATTTTCATGATCATATAGTTGTGAATCAAACTCCTCCATCTTACAATTTGAATAAGTATCTTTTTCTTGGATTGTTTATAAGAAAAAAAAAAATCTTTCAGCCTAGCATAAGAAATACCTAGATATATTAGGGTCAACAAAATTTACACTACTCCCTCTTGTGCGTAGAAGATGGTCTTGCATGCCCTCTCATTGGTCTGTGTGTCTGACATTTCCTACGTTAGACCAACTGATTTTTTGTATCCTTATTTTTAATATATTCATTAAAATTTTTTTTTTAAATTTTTTTTAGACGGAACTTCTGATATGTTTTGGTTTCGGCTAGTCTAGTACGTGCCAATTCTTCGATATATTTCTAATTGGAATTATAGATAAATTCACCTTGTTCTCATAAGGGTTCTAAATGTCAATATCGGATCAGTTAGATCGTATTAGTATCGGCCAAGGTTTATACTAATACCTAGCCGATCTCAGATCAAGTATCAATGTCAGATCAGAGGTTAAAAAAAAAAAGTAAATGAAAAATATAGGTAAAAGCAATGGATCCAATCTGATATGGGCTGATCTAGATCAATATCATGTTAGCATCGATTGAAACCGATATCAATCCATTTCCTGATAACTAAATCATTGGTCCTCATATGAGTCTGTTTAGGTTTCATGGGTTTTGTCATTTTTAAAATGAAAAACCAAAAAATAAGGGCGTCCATAAACATAATTAGATGAATTTGATACATAGAAAAAATAACAATAAAATAAAAAGACTCAAGTTAATAAAGAATGAGGAGCAATTCAAGAACAAATTTCATTAGGAAATTCCATTACAAAGTTCGGGCTTAGCCATTAATCGAGAGCTAATGGGAATGACAGGTTCGTATGGTTCAACAATTACCTCGAGTAAAAATCCAGAGCTCTAAATCAAATTATCTTGATCCATCCCCCATGAGGAATTATCAAAATGTTTGATTGTCCACTATTTAAATATAAACAGTTAGTCAATCAAATAATAGACAGTAAATGGGTAGGTTTGAAAATAAATGACTTTCTTAGAAATAAAATATTACTCTCGTCAAATTTGAACCTAGCTAAAATGGTACTTTCGGACCTCAATTATTTAGAAACGATTGGATAATCCTAACTTTCAACTTTTAAACACATTTGTTTTGATGTGAAGCTTACTTATGTACTATAACGTATCTGGTATATTGTTATCAAGATGAACTCATTGCCTTCAATCCTATTTATTAATATTGTTATTTCAAAGAAACACGTTAAAGAAAGATGAACTTCATCAATTGATGGGGAGACATTGAAGTTGTGTAGTTGATGGGTACGCTTGCCAGTAGGTAGGAGTGGACCCAGTAAGTTATGAGATAATATCTCTTGCATCATCGAGGGGTCTTAGAGGAATTAACTAAGGGATTTAGGGATTAGATGTATATAATATGGGAAAAGGTTCTCTAAGCCTAAGACGTATACGACACCTCCTCCCTCTCTCTCTCTCTCTCTCTCTCTCTCTCTCTCTCTCTCGTCTCTCACATTTGACTTCGCTGCTCTTCAATGTACTCTACCGTTTTGTTGCATTTTATTGATGCACTCCTCTATGTTGTTTGCTTAGATAACCCTCTCCCTTATTATACCAAAACACTATTATCAAAGTGTCTTCTTCCCATGGATTTAGGGGATAGTATCGGTAATAGTATCGTTATTTGTTGATATCGATCTGGATTAGAGCGGATCAGCATGTATCGATTGGTTTTTCCCTTGCTTTTTTTTTTTCCTTTCAAAAGTATAATGTTTTTTACTGTTTTGCCCTTAAAACGATATGGGTCACCGATCTGGATCGATCAAGGATTGGGGGTTGATCTCAGCCAATACCAATATGATACACCCGATACGATATCAATAATTGAAACCTTCTTTCTCCCACCCCCCCTCCACAATTTGACAAGGTGTCCATCCTGCCATGTGAACAAAATGATATGACTATACTGACCATTAGATAAAAAAGATATGGTTCAAGATTAGCAATACTAGTTTGTATATATTAGCATATATTCCATGTATATCTAAACTATGTATCAATATTCTAAACATCATTGTGCACTCAATCTCTCTATTCTGATCAGATAGAGTTGACTTAGATAGAAAAATCATGAAAATGAACAATTTATCTTTTTTGTGATTTCGGAAATATCACAAATACTCAACATAGATTAAATAATAATACAACAATAATTACAATCAAAATCTTATCCCAACTTAATGGGGTCAGCTACATAGAGATTCCAAGTAAGAACGAGAACGAGGATCGATGCAAAAAGATTGACGGGTTATGACTAATTAAAATAAGTGTCAGTTGTCAACTTGACACACCATTATAAATTAGCTACAAACTTATAACGACATATTATAATAAGGTACTGACTGTTTATCTGACGTATCATATAGATCAGTCAAGACAAAGCATCTTACATGTATTATGTCCACCACCAAGACAATCCATCACCCAACCTACTTTTATAAAGGATGATTTAGATAACAAGTTCTTGATAACCCCCGCTAAGTATGAAAGTAACAAATCGAACTACACAACTCTACATTAAAAACTATGTTATCAACATACAACTCTGCATTGAAAATAATAATAATAATAAAAAAAATAATAAAAAACTACTTGATGTGGATAATTATTTAGGGAAGGGCCTTCCCAGCACCATGTGATATCACCAGGATGATGCCACGTAAGTACCATCTATGTCACATGTGCTTCATTTTAAGCCATAGGTGCAATGTACACCTGTGTCATTCTTGAGTCAATTTTAGGACAGGAGAAACCCTTTATAAAAGTTTGAAGCTGAAATCTATCCACCGGCTGCGGACCAAGTCCATTTCATGAACCCTTATTTTATTCTCTTTTAATCTGAGCTTGACGAATCGTATTTTAAATTTGTGTTTTCATTTCTATATGGTTTGATTTTGGACTTTTCCATTACACAACTACTTCTGTTCAAATCTGAGATAGCTACTTAAGATGATTTATAGATCTTATCTCTAAATATATGGACAAAGTATAGAAGAAACAGAGCAAACCCGGATAGATTTTTTTCTTCTTCAAGCTCTGTTCTACTGTTCCTGAGCTTTCAAGTTCCTACCTTTAAAGATATTCAAATCTCAGCTTTTTTCAGTTTGTTTATGCCATTGTGAGATTTAAGAGATGGGACCAGGAGTTCTAGGAATCTCAAACAAGGTTTCATGGGTTCTTCTCATCGTTGTTCTTTCCTTGAATTGCTTCCAACTGTTGATAGCTGAAGCTCAACTCTTACCAGATGCAGAAGGTGAGTTCTTCCAAACTTGAAGCACTCTTTGATAATTTCTTTCTTGATTCCTAAAAGGTAATAATTTTCTACAAATTCATTTAGAAAAAAAAACTGTTTTTTTATTCCCCTTTGAGAGTTTGGATTAATTTTCCATTTATATATCTTTCTGAAGATTCATTGAATCATTGCCTTTTCTCTACATATTTTTCAGAAAGATTTCAGACAATTAAAGGTTTGAGTTCTTTTGTAAATTTTGATTTAAATTTTTTATGTTTGCATGTATCAGCTTTTGATTGGTCTTCAGTTTGAATCTGTTCTTCCTTCATCCTCTTCATGTCTTGTCCATACATTGAAGGAGTCAGACAAATTTGTTTTATTCACCCCATCAATATTCAATAGCCTTTTTCACTAATTACATTGAATCATTCATGTACTCTACCCCCCAAAATAAATAAATAATAATAAAAAATTGAATCATGCATGTTTGTACGTAAATACTGCAGTAATTTCTTTTTTTTTAGGAAAAAGAAAGTTTCCTGTTGACTAGGCAGAGACATGTGCGAAAAGACTGCACTGCCTTTTCTCATGCGCTGAAGATACCCCTGTGCAGTCTTTCATTAGTCTTCATACTAGTGCAATGACTATGCAAGCGGATAGTATTCTTGCCAAATTTTTTTTACCCTAAATATTGCACATTAGTTTAGGGATGCTGGAGGTGCACCCAGCCTTTTCCCACATGTAGTGAACATTTTTGTTTTTTCATCCTACACGTTGCAGGTTATGTAATTGGTTTCACAAATTTTGATCCCGCATTGTTTAATTAATTAGGTCTCTTAAGCTAGATATGAACATGTTTATATTCGATCAGTCAACTATTAATTTTATAATTAGACTATTTTAACTAATTGAATTAATCAAGTTATAAACGGGTTAATTGGGCTATGAACAAACTTTAACCGGTTGACTAATAGTGTCAATCTGATCATAACAAAATATTAACCATTATCTGCCGACAGCCGTTTGCATTCCTATAGGACCAATTGGTGCTGACCAACCTTTCCCTCACCCCTTTTGAGTCAACAAAAAATCTTTTGGGGCGACTTGAAGCTAGGGGCCAATCATAATCAAGCAAGTCACAATAGAAAATGATCAGTGGTTGTACTCTTTACCTTACTTATGTATCTCAATCTCAGCCCTCTTACCAGTAGGTGGTCTTTTTCTTCTTCTTTTTTCAATAATTGATCATATCATTAACGTGAATCTCATTATTATATAATTGTTTCCATCACAAATTTTAAGTTTCCAAAATTTTCTATTTTAAATAAATGATTATCCCTTACCAGAAAAAAAAAAAGAACAGTGGATGTCATTATTACAATTGTTTATTTATTATTATTATTATTTTTTTTTTCTACTCTATCCTATTGAGCACAAGTTCTTCAAGCCGAAGCTGCAGCCACTAGGCTAAGCTCCCAAAAACATATAGTATTATATCTCATCACCCTCGGCATGTATAGACCCGCACACACAAGGTTATGCAAGTATGTGAAACCAACCTTCTTTTCTCACATTTTTTTCTTTTATTATTTTTTTAATATTACAGTAGAATCAGTTCAGTTTGTTATATATTCTTCCTATTATATATAGAGAGAAGTATATTCCCACATCTGCTTTATGTGAGACTTTCGAGGATGTGTCTTAATATACCTTGAGTTAGTATTTTTTTTCTAACTGTTCATGGTTTTACTGTATGCATCTGTAGTTCTCTGTAACTTTTCTCTCTCTTTATTTTTATAATGAAATATATGTTTCTTTTGTTCAAATAAAACAGTAAAAGCACTCAAAAACATAGCCACGAAAATGAACAATAGCTATTGGAGCGTGAGTTCAAGTTCCTGCAGCGGGGGTACTGGTTTAAACCACACCTTCGACTCTAACCGCTTCAGCAATGTCATTTGTAACTGCTCTACTACTGTTTGCCATGTCACAAATATGTAATTCTTCTAACTTCTAATGTTGCAGTGCTCTGATTTTTTTCAATCTTTTTAAGTAGTAATAAGATTTTTAATTTCCTTATTTCCTTATATAATTCCTTTGAATTTCTTCAGTCTGCTAAAGGGGATGAACCTTACTGGAGTTTTACCTGAAGAATTCGCTGATCTCCCCCATTTGCAAGAAATGTAAGTCTTCCTTTTATCTCCTTCATAATCAAAGAAATGGAATTTCAAAGGGTATTTTTGAAAATACAAAAAACCTAAGAGGATATTTATGAACACAAAAGAGAAGTGAATTATTTAATTTCTTTGGTTACAAGCTGGGTAGCATGCAAGAAAAATCCTGACACTAAGATGGCAGCAAATTTTTTATTTTTATTTTTTTAAAACAAATAAGCTTGAGTGGTCCGATGTTACATCGGATTCTTCCACATGTGGGGAAAGGAAAACTAAAAGAATGATAATGCTGGAACATTAATAGTTAAATTTTCTAAGGTTTTTCTTCTATAGTTATGCAAAAACAAAGATTTTTTTTTTTTAAAATAGATCCACTACATGGTAGTTTGAATAAAGCTCAAACAAATCTTCAGGACAAATAGATCTCGAGGTCACATATTCACATTTCTAGGTTTTGCTCGATCAAAGTTAGCAATGTGGCAACTAACAACCAAAACACTATAAAATCCAAGAATACCAAAAGGTGTGCATGGGGCTAGGGGGTGCATGATCGCATGCACATACATTTTCTAAAAATTGGCATGCACATGTGTGACCGAGGCAGACCATACCCTAAATATCCAATGGTTGGAATGGACACATCATTATTCACATGGTATAATCAGGCGTATAGTTGCACAAAAAAAAAAAAAAAAAAAAAAAAGTTGGTCAAATGATAAAGTAAAGCTTTAAAAATAACCAAAAAGAAAAATGTAATTTATTAGAAGGGGAGGGGATAATATATGCTTGCACATTGGAAAGTATAGAATGGAAGGTGCACCTACAATCCATATAATTTGTTTGGGAAAAGACTCTCTATGTGATAAATCTTTAGGCGAAGAGATCATTGCTTGGTCAAGTAACCGATGCACAACATGAGGGCCAATAAGTTTGCATGGGATTTTTTATTTCATGGGGTGGCATGGTAATTTCCTTGCTCTTTTGTCTATGCACGGGATCGATCCATGCAACCAAGCAACATTCTTTTTTCCTAGTTCTTTTAAGGATAGAAAAATAAATAAAAAAATCTTTATGAGGTAGCATTTGCTACCTTGCTTGCCTATAGAGCCTCTCCCAAACTTTTACCCCCCTAAAAAAAAGAGAGTTCTCTTGAGCAAGTAACATAGAGGAGCACACCAATGAGGTGTTGGTTGCCGTGTAATGGTTTCGTATATAAGAGAGCAACGAGGTCAATTCATGTGACAAGGAGAGAGATGGAGAGATGATTAGGGGTGTCTTTTTTTTGGTAACAATGATTAGGGTTGTCAAATGGTTGGTTCAGCTTGATTTTGTTTGGGTTGAATCAGTTTCGAACTAAGAATGAATGAGATTAAACAAACCCCTTAAGGAACTTTCGTTTTTGCTCAATTTCGATTTTGGTCCAATACAATTTTGATTTATTTCGATTTTTCAATATCAGATTGATACCAATTTACATCGGTATGGGCTTGAAACACTATAAAATCTTACATTCTTAATCTGTTACGAGGAGAGATTAAGTAAAAACACTTTAACAAGAAGTAAACAACTAGGAATAGGGATTTTGATTTGATATATTCATGGAGTAATCGAGATAAAGAAGAATAAGTTGTAAGGGGAAGACAACTAATATTGAAATCAATGGATAGAAATAATAAAATGAACCCTACTATTAAATCATTCATTTAACTCTTCTTTGTTTTTTTTTTTTTTTTTTT
>NC_056569.1:10086304-10091280 GCF_013358625.1 Macadamia integrifolia
ACGACGGGTCATACCGGGGTTGAATGGGAACCATTCAACTTTCACTGAAAGCAGTGAAAATCACTAAATACAACCGTGTGAGTGGCCCAAGGTATGCCTAGTGGGAATCGAATTTAGGACATTCGAGTTTACGGCTCGTACCAAATTCGTTGCTCACTAATTGCGCTACCCCCTTGGGTTATTCATTCATTTAACTCTCTAATTAATTTTGTATGGTAATAAGGAAATTAATGGAAGTATATCACAGAACAATTTGTCCTATCATAACTTCATACTCATTAATTTGCAACAATTCTTATTAAAATTAGAAATCTTCTCACTAATATTAAAATCAATGGATAATCAATTCATCTATTCATAAATTTATATTTGATGACTTTTTATCAGTTTCATATTGATCGGTTCAGTATAGTCCAAATTTCAATTCATATCATATCCTAGTCCAAAACCAATCCGGTAAAGATTGATTCAGTTCAGTCGAAGATGTTTTTCGATCGGTTATGGCTGTTCGGACTAGGTTTTGACACCCGTAGTAATGATCATAATATTAACTCATGTCGGATTTAAATTTATTAAAAAGAGAAAAAAGTAGGGAGGAAGTTTGGCGCCATTTTTTTTTCTTGGCCCAATTGCCATTTAACTGAGACGGAATAATGTCTTTGTGAACAGAGATCTGAGTCGAAACTATCTGAATGGAACAATTCCTACTCGTTGGGCGGAGATCCCTCTCGTCAACATGTGAGTTACTTATTCATTCTTCCTCCTCTTCTACTCCTGTCTTGCTTTTCTAGTTTCATACTCTTTTTAAGTTGCCTGGTTTCAGTTCTTCACAGAACCATTTAATTACTAAACCTAACCTAACCGAAACTGTGGTGCATTGCAGCTCTCTTTTGGGAAACCGCATCAATGGATCAATTCCTAAGGAGATTGGTAACATCACTACGCTGGAGCAGCTGTGAGTATCGATATCCTAAGCTTCTTGGTAGGTTAGGACAGTGAAATGACGCCTAAACCGATTCTCTCATTCAAATTGTCATTTCTAGGGTCTTGGAAGATAACAATTTTGAAGGAACCCTTCCCCCAGAGCTTGGTAATTTAACACGGTTGAATAGATTGTAAGCTTTCTCTTCTCTTCTCTTCTCATTCCATTGTTTATCCGTTTATACTTAAAGTTTAGGTGAATATTTTGCACATTCCTGATCAGCCTGATCACAATTACAGAGACTCAAAAAATCTATTTAGTCAAATGAAGAAATTTGTGTATTGGTCACAAATAGTTTATGTTTTCAAGCAAGCCATTTTATTCTGGTAGTTTCTAGTGGATGGATTTGTTTGGAACGAATGTGCAAACATGAGAGAACTTTTGTTGGGAATGAATGTGCAAACACGAGGAAGCAGGCAAGCAAGTAATCACAGAAAAACACAAGGGTTTAACGTGGTTTGGCACAAATGCCCACATCCATCCGAGAGAACCAGAGAATTTTTGACAAACCGGAAAAAAGTTATACACCACTCTCCACCTCATAATATGATCTCCCTTGTTTGTGTGTAAGTTTTTCCCCACAGAGACAATAAATAGGAAACCCTAAAAACATTAATCCCTATACGATTATAAACTTACCCTCTAGATGTAGTATACTCAGGGTTTTAAAAATCTGGAATCGGAAGTGGCCGATCCAGCTGATCACCACCGATTCTGTTCCATTTCTAGCCGATTCCAATTGGTTCAATACCCGATTCCATTTTATGAAACCCTAAATGTACCCAAAACCTGACCCAAACATATATACTAATTCAATAATAATTATGTGGGCCACTACAGAATACAAGACATGAAACTAACAAGATTCAAGTCGTATAGCCTTTAAAAGACTTGCCCAAAATTAATATTTGACAAAGAACACGGTAAAAATTCAGTACCACATTACCTGCTGATGATTCTTTCTAAATTTGAGTAATCAAAACAGTAGCCAAATAACAAGATCGTACTCAAAGAATAGTTACAGATTAGAGACAAAAAAAGGTGATTCCTAATGTTAATAGGAATAGGGGTAAAACAGTATTTTTAATAACGGGAATTAGGGTTCAGAAGTTGACTAGTGGTTACTAGTTTCAGATATGGAAACTTTACGTAAACAGTTGGTAAACAATTTCAAAAATCAGAAATCAAATCAGAGGTGTATTAGGGTTCTAATGGAGAAGAACGGCAAAACAAAAAACTCACTAGAACAGCCAATCGATTAGTCAGATGGGGCTGGATTTTGAATTGAGTTTCTTAATGGGGATCCTTGATGTTTGATAAAAATTTTATCCAGATCTTATGGCTGGTTTGCTTAATCCAAAAAAAAGGGTGCTGTGAATAACCTTCTAGAAGATGGAGTTTAAATTTCAGAATTTCAGGTTATGTACTTGTTACTGGAAGAAGTATGAGATTGGAATAAGAACACAAAGCTAGAGAAGCAGCTGTGGTAAGAGAACAATAGCTTGAATATGATCCACCCACGCTTCTCACTACAAGGTTTCAACTAGATCAGACATTAGTCCCCTTTCCTAATCAAACACAAGGCCTTGATTGAACACAAGGGGTTTCTTGATCAAACACAAGAGTTCTTCAATGGAGAAGAAGTAAGTAGATCTTGTCATTAATAATTTTTGTGTACTGTGCTGGCCTTCCTTACAAACGTATATAGAAAGCTCAAAAATAGACTTAGACAATAAAAAAGAAAGGCGTAACCCAATCCTTATCTAATTAGATAACCTAAACTGACTACAAAACTGAAATAACAAACAAAATAAACTCAAAACAGGACTGGACTTGAAGACTCCTAACGCAACCGAACTAAAACACTTAATAGCAAGAAAACAGAGCAACCTAGTGCACGAGGCTCCAGCTACTGCAGGGTCTAGGAGGGGTAAATGTATGTGGCCTAGGATAAATTATTTCCAAGTTTTGAACATGTGACCAACATGTTGCAATAGTTCCGTATTGCTTAGCCTAACAGGATTGCTTCACTGGACTTAACTGTTGCGCCACAGGTTCGCCCACTAAAACACTTAATAGTAAGTTTATTTATTTATTTATTTATTTTTTAAAGAAAAAAACCTTAATTTAATTAATTCCATATGCCTAGCCTAAACCCATATTAAAGGCCCATTTAAGTGGCTCATTACAAAGAAAACCCATGGAACTAAAGGTCCAATAGATATATAACCCATTTCAAAGCCTATGTCTAATAAAATAAGCCCATTTAAGTGATTTAACTCTATCAGCCGGCCACAGTAATTTGCAGAGAAATAGGCACAATATTTAGCTGTGTTTGAGGATCTAAGGTGATGTAAATAATGTAACAAATCATATAAAAGGGCATACCCAGCACATGAGGCTCCCACCATTGTGGGGCCTAGGGATGGTTATAATGAACACAGCCTTACCCCTGCTTCGTGGAGAGGTTGTTTCCTGACTCAAAACTGCTTGGTCACAATAGAGCAACCTTAACATTGCCCCAAGGTCGACCCTCAATGTAACAAATCATATCTTAAAAAAAAAAAATGGTGACATAGGTGAAATCATGTGATGCTTAAAGTTCCATCAAGTTTTCTCTTTGTACAGTTCATAATTCCATCAAGTTTTGTCTTTGTACAGTTCATAATGAGTTCTTTTGGCCAAGAAATATATACAAGTGTATTTGGTAAAAGGTTACTATCGGTTCATATGATCTGAGGAAGTCATAGTGTGTGAGACAAACTAGGAATTTAATCAGGTGATGGAAATTCACCAAATTATAAGATTATTTCATAGCATAGATAGTGTCGGTTTTCAGTAAAATGACTTGGTAAATTGTTCCTCTTATCCACCATAACCAAATTAAGTTACACTTCATGAGTCATGACAGCAAAACTTCGTTGGTAACCTCCGCTCATGTCAATGGTAATATGAAATGATATTGTGAAGATAAAAGATCATAAAAACAGAGATACAGAGAGAGGGTTTTCCATTGTCTTACTGAGTTATATACTTTATTTTTTGTCTTCAGCTCTTATCTACATTAACGTCTGGTGGTTCTGCTAATTCATCCTCAACATGTTTGCATGGGCACTTGTAATTTCAGTGTGTAGGTTTTACTCCAAGCGCGTATCTGCTAGCTACAAGAAACAGTGCTAATAACTTATTTTGTTATTCTTTTCTTTTAACTATTTTGTGAGGATATATGAGGAAGAGATTGTGTAGGTTTTACTCAGATCTGCTAGATACAAGAAACAATGCTAATAATTTATTTTGTTAATTCTTTTTTTGTAACTATTTTCTGAGGATAAACGAGGAAGATATTTCCAACTACATTAGGGGGACGGGTGAGAGAGAAGGGATGGGGGGCTAGATGGAGCTAAGAAATCTCCATCTTCATTGCTTGGTCAGAATATTACTAAAATCTCATAGCCTAAGTATAATTAATTTTATCAGTTTGATATTTTGATTGCAGATTGTTAATGGTATAGATGAAATAATGGTTATTTATTTATTTTTTGTTGTTGTATCATTATTATCATCATCAACATTCAAAATCTAATAATTTAGACTATTATTACTATGTCAAATGAACTCATTGTATATACCTTTATTACTCTTGCAGCATTGTTTCTGCAAACAATTTCACAGGAATTATACCGGAAACATATGGCAAGCTTACTAGCTTGGTAACATTGTAAGTTGTAAGCAATTGGTTGGACAGATTTAACCTTTTCAAATAATGAATGCCTGAACTGGCTTGCTATTTGCAGTATGATAGATGGGACTGGCATCTCTGGGAAGATCCCTTATTTCATTGGGAACTGGACTAAACTTGATAGACTGTGCGTACCAGATTTTTAGCGGCCTTTCTTTCATTTTTCTTCATTTGCTAAATTTAGAAAAACATGATGAAGATTTTTGCTATTATCTAAGGATGTCTTATATGGGTTCTTTTTTTTTTTTCTTTTTC
>NC_056569.1:10091300-10101269 GCF_013358625.1 Macadamia integrifolia
TCCTTTTCCCCCCCTTCAAACTGTCTATTGCAGTGATATTCAGGGCACGTCCTTGGAGGGCCCTGTTCCTCCTAATATCTCCCTCTTAAAAAACATAACTGCACTGTGAGCGCACCTTCTTGATCTTCTAAAAATGTTATATTTAATATATTGGCCTTTATTGTGGTTATGAACTGAAGTAGAATATTGAAGGACCGACTGAGATTTGATTTAGTGATTTTTTTTTTTTTTTTTGTTTCAGGAGGGTATCTGACCTTGATGGGTCAAATATCAGTTTTCCTTTCCCTGACTTGCAGAATCTGACAAATATAAGTGAATTGTGAGTTTTTCCCCTTCAGTTGACGAAATTTATTGTGAGTTGAAAGATGAATGTGCTTCATGACATGGCATTAGCATATGCCAGTTTGTTTATGGTTCTGTCTGCTCATGAGGACTTGGCTTTCTTTGGTGTTGTAGGATACTGAGAAATTGTTCTCTTACGGGTCCATTCCCAGATTACATTGGAAAACTGATGCCAAAGTTAAAAACTCTGTGAGTTTCATTAGATGGAATTTTTTTCCCTTGATGCTTTTGAATTAAGGTTATTTTATATTTTTCTGGATGGATTTTGCTAATAAATAATCCATCAGAAATCAGTATTTGGGCTTTTCAATTCTGTTTCATATTCCCCCCCCCCCCCCCAATTGATGGAATAAACAATGTACCGTCAACGGTGATGGTCAGTGACAATCAGAATGCATGCCATGGATTACTTAGAAGTCTAGTGGTATGACTATACCTTGATTTTAATTTGAGAAATGTGAAGGATACGTCGGAACAAGATGGCGTTCTTTTGTTCATGGAGAAATAAGTGACTATTGATTTGACACAGTTACAGCACCCGGTTGCATGAGGACTGCATACATTAAGTTTCAGAAGAAGAAATAAATTTCTGAATGACCCTGTTTTAAAACAGTTGGGATGGCTTTTGATTACTCTTTCAACATTTTATGAAATATTGACAGCTCAGCGGACACCTGAGTAAACCTAAACTGAATCAGTCGCCGCTCAACTCAACTACACTTAACTAAGCCTTATCCCCCAACTACATGGCTTAGTTACATGGGTCCTATTTCTCCATTCAACTCTATTTAAAGCCATACTTGTTGTGAACCCTAATCCATGCATGTCTTTTCTCAGCTTCTCTCCCAAAATCTTTATTCCCAGCTGTTGCTCTCTTAACTCTTTCGATCTGAATCATATGACTCCTCCATAAAGGTGCATTCGAAGGTCTTCATTGATTGCCACTTCAAACGAATTTTTTCCAACTTATCATGTGTCCCCCCTAAATTCCCTTTAATGTATTAATTCTTTATGTTGATGTTTACATTTATGCTGCCCTTCCCTAACGGTTCAAGCTTTTAGGTGAAACGCTAGCAAACATGGTATCAGAGCAGGGAGGTCAAGTGTTCCACTCCTAGGAAGTGCATCAGAATATTTTTCTCGATATTTTTTCTCCCTCGGTGCCACACGAGGGAAATGTTGTGTGTGCTCCACATGCAAGGGCCATGGGATCTTGGCCTGCATGTGTTAGGGAGTGTTGATGTATACATTTATGCTGCCTCCTTTCCTAACAGTTCGAGCTTTTAGGTGAAACGGTTGCGAACACATTATTTTATTTTTCCTGGTTTTACCACTCATCCATCTCAACGTCCTCATCTCAGCTACATTAATCTTACTTCATCCACCCTACTCTATTTTATTATGCAACATCATTCTTTATTTCTCCTATATTTATGATTGATTCTAGATATTTAAAAGTATACATTGAGGTATCTCCCTTTCATCAATTCTCATCACCCACTTTCAGTCCTACTTTTATTAAGGTTACACTTAATGTGGTTGTTTTTATTCAGCTTATCTCAGATTTTTTTATTCAAAAAATATATGTCGATAAATCTAACTTAGCATTCATCCCTGCTTATGTTTCTTCCGGTAAAACTATATCATCAGAATAAAGCATATGCTAAGGGTCTGGATCCTCAATATGTCTAGTCAACTCATGCATGATTTGTGCACTAGAGTTACTCATGAGTATTTTTAAGTTTCAGTTAACTCAGAATTGTCTAATCTTTTAGCTGTTTTGAAAAGCTCAGCTCCTTCTTCTATTATTGGGGAGTACTTGAAGAGTTCTAGGTCAACCAACGTAGCTTTTGACATAGTCCATTCTATGTTTGTGGTGCTAATTCCCAAGTAATTTCCAAGATTAGAACCTGGTATATACTTATATTATCCTCTTGTCCAGCTCATCTAATTCACTCCTTTATTCTTCTGTTATTGTCCTATCAGACCTCTGGTTAATTTGAATCGTATCTTATCTCTTACTAATATATGACAAGTACAGATTGTTCATTAAAGAGATAACTGTTTGGCTAGATGCATATATCTGGAGGTAGATATTTATTTCCTGTTTGGTTGATTTACTGGCTTTACTATATATCATCATGTGGTTGACAAACTTGATCTTGTGATTGTTAAAACATAAGGTGGATTTACTACAAGGTTTTGACAGTAAAACCAATGCTCGATAAATCCAATGCTTCTAGGGTTCCATTAGCTGCGGATTTGATTAATTATTCTCAAATCAAGAATCTCCATTGATATATTGAGTGAATGTCTTCATGTCCTCAAATTGCTAAAGTTAACCCTATATTTGTTCGAATGTATCACAAGCCCATCATTGAATTACAGTATGAAGACAATCTTTCCTAGTTATTTTCTGATCGGATTTTTTTTTTTTTTTTTCATTTTCTCCTGTGTAGAGACCTGAGCTTCAACAGGTTGACTGGTCAAATTCCAGATTTTGGGAGTTCAACGAATCTAGTAAATTTGTATGTAAACCATTGAAATTTTTTTATTTATTTATTTTTATTTTATTCATATGTGATTATTAGTTGGTCAATGTTAAAATAATTAAAGGAGCTTTATCCCATTATAAGTGGTTACCTGTGATTAGCACTTTATTGCACTTTCTCACTGGCATAGTCACAGGTCTCTGTTACATAGGACAGGGCCATCTAATTCAACTTTTCTTATAAATGATTCCTCTTATAATATCAGTGATAAACTTCTTCAATCTCACAGTAGGCATTATATTGTTTATGGGCATAGGTTTCTCTCTAACAATTTGCTGACTGGAGAAGTACCAAATTGGTTCTTTTCACAAGGCAACATAAAAATGTGAGTATTTCTACTCATCAAATGCTGAGTCATGGATCACAGGATCTTTTCACCTACATGTGACTTATCTTTGCGATGAATTCCATACTTGAGATATTTATGGCAACCACTCTATGTGTGTTGGCTTATCATATTTTTCATCAAGAAATACAGTATATGACATGATAGTATGATACTGGTTTGTCTTGCAGTGATATATCCTACAACAATTTTACTGGATACGCCTCACAACCCAGCTGTGCACAACAAAATGCCTTGTATATTCAGTTCCCTGTATTATCTCTTTTGGATTTAAATATTGAATGATTCTTATTTCCTTTGTGAAAATTTGTTTGCTCATTTATAACAGGAACACAATTGCAAGTTATTCATCTTCAGAAGACAACTCGTAAGTTTGTTGTTTCATGGAATATTTATTTTTCTCGATTAATAATGCATATGAAGAAAATTAATTCATATGCGGAATTTTTTTGCAGAATTGGTTGGTGCTTGAAGAAGGACCTCACTTGCTCTGGGAAACCTCAATGTAGTTGTCGAATTTCCTTACTTTTTTAGATAACAAAACATAGAAACTTTATTAAAGTTTTATGAGTGGTCGCAGGAAGTGATCAAATCTGAAAACATTCCCTTGATTCCAAATTTCCAATTACACATGCAGACCATTCATTTTTTATCAATTGCGGAGGCCCGTTGATGAATTTTGAGGGGGAAGAGTATGCAGATGATTCAGCACCTACGGTGGATGGTGCATCATACTTCTATCCTGCTGACAGATGGGCTTCTAGCACTACAGGAATCTTTTTGAATAGAAACAATGCTCTGTACTTTGCCACAAACACATCAATGTTGAAGATGTCTGATCCATCCATATATATGACAGCTCGCACTGCTCCCAACTCACTAAGATATTATGGTCTCTGCTTACGGAGTGGTAGTTATACAGTGCGGCTCCACTTTGCTGAAATAACATTTACAGAAAATCAGACATACAGCAGCCTTGGTAGGCGCATATTTGATGTAATAATCCAAGTGAGTGAATTACAGATTGTTATCATTGGTATTCTTTTAATCATACCACTTCATTGTTCCCAATTAATTTGATTTTTCTTTTTTTATGTATATGTATTTCTTGAATGAATCTTCAAGTTAATTTCCATCTACTTTCTGAAGAACATTGATGATTATTTTTTTCTTAACATTTTTTATTTTTTTTGGTTTCTTGCAGGGAGAAACACTTGTGAAGAATTTTAATATCGCAGAGGAAGCTAAAGGTGTTGGTAAGAACATCACTAAGGTATTTAACAATGTTACTGTCAAGGGAAGTACTTTGGAGATCCACCTCTACTGGTCAGGAAAAGGGACTACTGCAATTCCCTTTAGAGGAGTATATGGACCCCTAATATCGGCAATTTCAGTGACGCCAAGTAAATTTTCTGCCCACTGTTCCTTTTTCCCATTCTTCTCACTCCATCATGATACTATAACTTGCTTGATTGTGCAGATTTTGACACAAACACTGGACTATCTGTAGGAGCTATTGTTGGTATCGTTGCTGCTTCATGCTTTCTCGTAGCATTAATTTTAGTAATCCTTTGGGTGAAAGGTTGCTTGGGAGGGAAGGATCTTGATGACAGAGGTGAGATGAATGGAACAAAAACTTGTGTTGTAGCACAATGCATTGTCACAGCTTTCCTAGAATTTATTGCATGCTAGTTCATATGAAAAGTCCATTTCAAATTGAAATCCTGGTAAATTTTTAGGGTTAGAAAAATTAATATGTTAGATATTTGACAAGGAGGAGGTTATGGAACTAATGTAAAAGGATTAAAATAGAAAATGTAGGGTTTTCAATCTTAGTCAAATAAGAAAAAAAAAAAGGTCATTTTGGAGTAGTTTAAGGTTGAAAACAAGGGTTAGGTTTTTGATTGAGTGAACAAAGTAGACAGGTCTATACAGATCAGTAAGATTCATGTAATGGATCTAAATGATTAACTAGTGAAAGATGTAACAGAATTGATTCAAGGGATGAGGTCAGAGGCATTCACCTCTAGTCTTGGACAAGTTTGGAGTTAACACCTTCCTTGAAGTCATGGATTTCTAAATCCCAGGTCGAGATACCTTTGGTTATTTAACTTACTGAGTTTAAAGGCTTAGACTCACATATAAAGATTAGGTAGACTGACATTAACTAATCATAACCTGGTTCATATAAAGGTTACACCTGCTTATCTGTGTCAGAACTTTTCAATACTAATTAAATGACTTTTAATTGTAAATATGAAAAATATATCCTAAATTTAAGGAACAAGACTACCACAATACTATTGTGGGGATTCCTTCCCATGCCCTCACTTTCTGACCCGTTAACCCCAAACTTACGCACACGCTATCTTCCCACACCAAATGGGTCCCCTGTATACTAAACTGTCTCCCACGCTTATTGGTGTGACATTTTACACTCGGGTCGTGGGAAACCTCTACCCCTAAATCTAATAAAACATTGATAGAAAAGTGCAAATACCCTAATAGAAATCTTCTCTATAGATCTAAACCTGTTCTTAAATTTCCTATAACTTTCTATCATGTACACATTCCACTGTCTTGGATTTGTTGTACATAAAAAAACTAAACCTTCTAATAATGGAAAACATCATTTGCATAGTTAAAAGAAAATTCTCTCATTGGCCCTAACATCTCCATCTATCTACCTTTTTTGGGTTATCTATTAATTTCCAGCTTAAACCTACTTTCCCATGTGGAGATTTAAAGCTTGGAAAAAGGTTGATGACTCAACTTTGCTAAAAGTATTAAATCTTGAATTACAAGGGTTAAAAGTTAAAAGATGATGGACCCATAGTTTTTTAGGTGGTAAGGGGACGGAGGCGTTTGAAGGTCTTTCGGAGTGCCTTAGTGAAAAGGCGGGCATAAAGCGTCGCCTTATCGACTAAAGCGTTCCTGTGTAATTTTTTTATAGAACCAATCTATTTGGCTCAAATCCTAGTTGAATCCTATTACTCATATGTTAAATAAATATTAAAGGTTCATCTTTAAAGTGAATAAATCAATACCAATGTAAGATATTCATCAAGAAAACAAATCAATAAAGTGAATAAATACATAATTATATAAATATAAATACATAATTATGAAACAAAATTATAAATATAAAGAAAAGAAGACATAAAAAATAAAAGTATTTATTATACTTATCTCTATGATGCCAAAATGAGTGCCTAAGCCCTAAGGTCATCCACTATATTTCTACTCCTGTCAAAGAAGAATGAAGCTCACCGCTGCCAGAGCAAAATGGTTGCCTGGATCAGTGGTTCTTTCTTGTTCCTTGATTCATTCTCAAAGTCCTTTCTTAAAACCCTTGACAAAATCCAAACCCTGTTTGTGAATTGGGTTTTTATTTTGTTTGTTTTGGTTATTTTTGGTGGAGTAAAGCTGATCCCATACATCTCAAGTGTTAACAAAACTATACACCTACCAATAAAAAATATATATTTGGAATCTTCATCAAGTAATTTTAAAATGTGTTAAAAAAAAGAAAAAAACCCATAAGGTGCCACTTCACATAAGGCGGAGCACTGCCTTACCATCTCTAGACCGCATCAGCGCCAAGGCGCTGCTAAGGCGTCGCCTTACTAGCGCCTTAAAAACTATGGATGGACCATAAGGTTGAGATGAGACCCCAAATTTGATATGTGGCTAATACATGGAGAGTACTACCTATTCAATGGTTGGTTTATAAGGTTCAATGCCCCCTATGGGCTCAAAAACCATGTGGAAAAGATTAACTTGATGGCCACTAAGGAGATATTCTTTCAATGATAGTACCAAAATCAAGGTCTTAGAGACAACAACAACAACAACAACAATAATAATCATAACTTTATCCCAACCAAATGGGGTCGCCTGCATGGATCCAATATGGAAATTAGAAAATAAAGAAGCACAAAAGAGAGGTTAAAATGAAGAAAATGGAGATAAGAGAAGGTAAAGCAGTAGAGAAAGACGCATCATGGGAACATCCCCTATAAGGGGTCGGCAACATGGGTACTTGTCCTCCCCAAAACTCTATCCCATGTCATTACTGGGATCGAACCCTACCATATGCATATCTTTCCAAACCACTTCGTCAATAGTCATCTTAGGCCTCCCCTACCTTTTCGGGCTCCCTCCAAATGAATCTTGTCACTCTTCCTTACTGGGGCATCCATAGTTCTCTGTTGAACATGGCCATACTACCTCAACCGGCTCTCATGGAGCTTGTCCTAGATTGGTGCAACCATGGTTTTAAGTATCGGTGCGTATCGTGCCGTATCGGCCGATACGTATCCGTATCGGTAGGCATCGGCACAATACGTACCGATACGTATCATGAAAATTTTAAAACCCTTATGTATCGATACGTATCCTACGATACACACCGATACGCACCGATACACCACCTATACGCACGGATACTCACCGATAAGTACCGATACTTTATGAAAAATTCAAAATTGAAGTGAAATGTACGTTTCGGTATGTATCGGTACGTATCAGTATGTATCGGTATGTATCGGTACGTATCGGTATGTATTGATACGTATCGGTGCGTATTAGTATGTATCGACTAATACACACCGATACGGTCATAAAATGGCCAAAATGGGTAATTTTTTAGAAAAACATAATTTTTTGAGGTGTTTTTGTTCCAAAGTTGCTGCCAACCATTTTTCTCTCTAACTAAAGTGGAAATCAAGGTTGGTAACAAGGATTTTACATTTATGGGACAATTACAAACCTTGGATTCTTAGTGCGATACTCTCAATTTACTGTTTATGCATAATACATGTTATATATAACTTTTTTTAACTATTTTTTTATGCAAATGTGTATAAAAAAGTGTTTCCTATCCATTTATGTGCGTATCTTTAGCATATCTTAGCGTATCTCCGATACGATACGATACGATACCCTCCGATACGTATCTTAATTTTGGCCGACCGATACGACGACCGATACCGATACTTTAATCCTTGGGTGCAACCCCTAAATAGTTTCTAATACAGTCATTCTTTACCCTATCTCTCATAGTCTTACCGCCCAACCCTCTCAACATTCTCATCTCCGCTATACTCAGTTTATTCAAATTGCTCTTGTTGACTACCAACACTTTGCTCCATGTCATAGCTGGTTGTATAATTGCATTGTAAAATTTTTTCTTGAGTTTAATAGGCACTCTTTTGTCATATAGCACTCCCGACGCACCTCGCCATTTCATCCACCCCACTTTAATCCTATGGGCAACATCATCCTCTATATCTCCCTCTTTGTTAATGATGGACCCCAGGTATTTGAAACAGTCACTCTGGGGTAGTTTATGTTTCCCGAGTTTCACCACTCCCTCCCCTCCTCTAAATTGACTGGAGGGGCACATCATATATTTAGTCTTCGTTCTGCTTATCCTAAAAGCTCTTGATTCCAAGCTTGATCTCCATAGCTCCAGTTTAGTATTAATCCCATCCACAATTTCATCTACAGAATAATATTATCAGCAAATAGCAAATGACACAGAACCTAGTCTTGGATGTGGTTGGTTAGATCATCCATAATGAGTGCAAACAAATAAGGACTTAGAGAAAATCTTTGGTGTAACCCAATTGTGATTGAGAATTCGTTCATTGACCTTCTGTTGTTTTGACACTCTTCACCACTCCCTCGTATATGTCCTTAATTATATCTACATAGTTAATCATACCCCTTATCTTCTCTAGGGCATGCTAAATTATCTCTCTTGGTACTTTATCATAGGCTTTCTCTAGGTCAATAAAGACCATATGGAGGTCCTTTTGTGGGCTGTAAATACTTCCATAAGCCTCCTTAGGAGGTAAATAGTTTCTGTTGTGGATCTTTCTAGCATAAAACCAAAATTAGTTCTCTGATACCTTGGTTTCCTCTCTTAGGTGGGCTTCAATAATCTTTTCCCAAAGTTTCGTGGTATGACTCATAAGTTTTATGTCTCTATAGTTATTGCAGTTCTAGGCATAACCTTTGTACTTTCCCAAAGTTTCAAGGTCTTAGAGACATGACATAGAAAAATTAGGCCAAATTGAAGTATTAGAATTTTGAGTGGGCATCAGTAGGCTTTTGAACTTGTCCTCCCCTCTCCTTTACTTCTCACGTCTACTCTTTACATTTTATTTTATTTTTTTGGTTTGATCATTGTTTCCATGCATCTGACATTTCACATTCAAATATGTTTAGTATTTACAAAAAGTAGTATCTATGCAGAATGTTTATATGTATCACATGACAAATATGACATATCATTTTATTTTATTTGATAGAAACATGACACATATCATTGACTTGATTGTCTATCGTTATAGTTTCGTCTGTGCAAGGAATATTACTAATTTCGTTTAACTTAAATCCCTAGAGCTACAACCAGGTCACTTCAGTTTGAGACAGATTAAAGCAGCAACTGGGAATTTCGATGCTGCAAATAAGATAGGTGAAGGCGGGTTTGGGCCTGTTTATAAGGTCAGTCTGGATTCATATCTTCCTCTCATCCTTCTCTCATTTATCACCATCAATCTGTATCTTATTTTATTGGTTAAACCTTTAAATTGATCTGGGAGCACTGTGTGCTGCAAGGTTTTGATGTTTTCAATTTGCTTCAGTCTTCTATAGGGAAAGGGGAAAGGTTACTGTAAAAGAGAAATATAATTTTTTTTTTTTGGGGGGTGGGGGGGGGGA
>NC_056569.1:10101289-10113161 GCF_013358625.1 Macadamia integrifolia
GAGGTAACTTTTAAGAGAGGGGTATAGAAAAGAAAATGAAAAACATTTTTGTCTCAAGTTTCACATTGTTATGTTTCAGTGAAATAGTGATACAAATTTACTTTTGTTATCTTAGGGTACACTATCAGATGGTACGGTTATTGCTGTCAAGCAGCTCTCCTCGAAGTCCAAGCAAGGGAACCGTGAATTTGTAAATGAAATCGGCATGATCTCTGCTTTACAACACCCAAATCTCGTGAAGCTTTATGGATGTTGCATTGAAGGAAACCAGCTATTATTGATTTATGAATATATGGAGAATAATAGCTTAGCTCGTGCACTATTCGGTAAATCCTGAACTTTCATATGTTGTATGATGTTTACCTTTGATAATAAGAGAATGATATTCATTGACACTGTTTATATATGGTTTACGCTACAATTAATGTCCGAATAATAATAAGTTGTGGTACACATTTAGGTCGTGAAGATCAAAGAATGAACTTAGACTGGCCAACAAGGCATAAGATTTGCTTGGGGATAGCAAAAGGTTTAGCATATCTTCATGAAGAATCAAGGCTGAAAATCGTCCATAGAGACATAAAGGCAACTAATGTGCTGCTAGATAAGGATCTTAATGCTAAGATTTCGGACTTTGGTTTGGCTAAACTTGATGAAGAGGAGAACACCCATATCAGCACCCGAATAGCTGGAACTATGTGAGTGGTTTCTTTCTTTCTTTCTCACTTCTCTTTGCTTTGTTTACATGTGGGCATAGTTATCAAGGAGTCGCTTAGGCACGACTAGGTATCCGCGCCCTTTCTTGAGACCAAGGCGACAACATGCCTTGTTGAAACTTCATGAGCGTATGTTGATTTATGTTTGTTGCTTTATTTTTCGATGAATATACATATATCGTATCCTATATTTTGTTCATTTTATATTGTTTTTTCTCATATTAAGTTAGTACTAGCATAGTAATATCATATTGCATTGATATGCTTCCTATGCTGCATATAAGCATAATTATATAAAATTGTTATTGTTATATTACATATAATCATATAGTGCACGCAAAAGAAGCCCCTCCAACACCTTTTATCGCCGATTCGCCTGGATTACTATGCATGTGAGTGATTTCTTTCTTTCCACTAAAATTTATGGGAGCCTCATTCAATTCTTTTTTTAAGTTTGTTCCCAACAGATTGAACCGGTATGACCAAGAGATTAAGTTCGGGTCAAGTTAAGGACCAGAAAAGGGGTTAGGAACCGCAGTCCACCCAGTTAAACTAGTATTCCTAATTGCTTGGCATTTTTATAAGATAATAAAACATTTTAAATGTGGCAGAACTTATCACTGGAATCAATAAAAAAGGAAACAAGTTGAAAACCAAATCATTCATGATTTACTGCAAATCTAAATCTACCTAAATAGCTAGAATCAAGTAAATGAGAATATTAAAGAAAACTTACCTTAACCATGTGAGCTGCCAAAAGGAATGTTAGAAAATATAGTATAAGATACAAAAATCTTATTAATAGAGAAGGAGAATCTACCGCATATTACAAGCCATGGAATCCTCAAAATTACCAAAAATACACTAAAACCAAAATTGCAAGGAATTGTTTAAATATGAAACAAACCGAAACTAACATAATTCTGATAAAAATTAACTGGAAAAAAATTATCTTAAAAATTCAGATAAAAATAAAAGGGTCAAATGACCAAATTGACAGTACAAGCTAACCTACATGAAAATTAAAACAAATGCAACAAATTCCTAGAAAATGAAGAACTCAGTTTGATGTAGGATGATTCTAATTATGCCATTACAACTCGCAATAAGAATACAAATAATTTTATAAAATTAAAATAACCACAAAGCCCTAGTATCTAAAATAGTTCTATTTCATGAAGAAAACAAAAGAAATAATCCAAAACTATGCAAGAAATAGTGAAATGCAAGACAAAAGTATGCACCTATTGAAGGCAGTAGAATATAGAAATGATCCCACATGCAAACAAAATGACAAAAAATCCTGCCCAGTGATTATGACACGATGAAGAGAAAAGTCAAAATTAAATTAAAAAAAAAATACAATTCAATTATTGAATTCTCGGGAATTTAAGGGAAACCTAATTACATGATTTTAGGCTCAAAAACATCAGATTAGCAAAAATAAAAATAAATTTAGCATATCAGTAATACCCTGTGCCAGGTAGCAGTGATATAAACTTTATCAAATGATTATGTCTCAATGTATTACTCATATGGACATGAAATTTGGGAGAATGAAGTATACTCATATATATTTAATATGCCACCAAAATCAGGTCAAGAGGATGCTCAAAGCTCAGACAACAGTCACTGCAATTTACCTCTGTTGCAGAGTGGTTCTTAGCACTTGGGGTAACTTTGCATGTTTCTTACGGGTCCTTAAGACGTAGGATAGTGCCCAATGTATAGCTGAAGGGATGGTTCGTCTTCTTATGGAAAGAATGAACTTGAATCATCTCAAACCATTGCATATTTAGGCATTTATCACATTTTGAATCCAAGAGTGTAGAATCACTTAGCAAACTGGAATTTCTCATTTTTACCACACGTAAGGTTTGAGTTCTCCATTTTTCCCAGGCCAACAACCGTGAAACCTGGTTATTTTTTGCCAGGAAAACTCGGGGATGGGTTTCAGTGCCCATATGGCCTAGTTAGCCACTGAAACTTGTCATCTAGCCTATTTTAGGCTTTCTAAACACAGTGGAAACATTAGATTTTTAAAAATCAAATTCAAAATGGTATTTTGGCTTCGGACCCTAGGTTGGTAGTCTATACCATAGGTGTGCTCTACCCTAGGCTATCGTACAAAATATATAGTACTTTTAGAACAAAGAAAAGTCAAGTAAAAGTGTAAATAAGCATAAGGAATTGAAAAACATTAAATTCAAAAATGGTTTGTTAATTGTTATAATACATGGATGACTCACATACACATAGTCACATATATCATATATGAGAGTGAACAATAGATAATAGTAGTATAGGACAATACAAGTTGATGACTCACCTTATGCTTATCCTAGAGTCCTAGACTCCTAGTACTAAAATGAGTCCAGAACCAAGCGTTGAAGTTGACAATCTCTATTGTAGAGGTGAGATTTGGCAAGAAGAAGCACCAAAACACAGAGTCTTGTGGGGTTTTTCCTTAAAGGAGGGTGAGATAGGCATGAAAGGCGAGAGCTAACAAGAAAGGTGGGAAATCTCATCAGAATGGGGTTTAAAACATAATGTGACTTGTCTGGTTTGACCGAGTCAAGTCGAAACTGAGAAATGAACCTAATTCTACTCGAGAAACTGAATCTCGAGTGAGATATTATAGTTTTCGAGGATTGCCTATGTTCTCAACTCGCCAAATCCAAAAAATGAGATATTAATGAGATCTCAAAACCCCATAAGGCCTGCAGCGAGCGGCACACCTAAGATAGCACAACGCCTTGCTTTAGTGCTGCGAGTGAGCACCAAGGCGGCAGGAGAAAGAACCGAATAGTGCGCCTTACATGCCATACCCATCATTTTCATGCCATGCGTGCAATCACCTGTGCATGCCTTGGGTAGGGTTTTCTCGATTTCTCTAGCAGGGTCAGTCCAGGTTAACCTG
The DNA here is from genome assembly GCF_013358625.1 of Macadamia integrifolia. NCBI lineage: Eukaryota > Viridiplantae > Streptophyta > Magnoliopsida > Proteales > Proteaceae > Macadamia > Macadamia integrifolia. The sequence goes on from NC_056569.1 coordinate 10,104,926, forward strand.
TTTTGATCCAATCTTCTGAAAATATTTTATAATTTTTAATGTTTCTTAAAATCTTTGAAAGATCTTATCTTTTGATCCGTATATCCAAATTTCATAATCTTATGCATTGTTGAAAAGTTTATTCCGAGTACTTTCTAATGATGTGAGAAATGAACCCAGTTTGGTAAACAATAATATGAAAAATGTGCTCGAAAATAGGTCTCACGGGACAAGGATGGGATCTTTAAGTAAGTAATGGGAATATAAAATATGTTCTAAACTATTTTCACATACTTGGGTTTTAATAATAAAATTCACCTGGCTAATTTCAAGGTCGTTTGTTTGGTCAATCCTACCAAGGGGATTTTGTTAATTTCTCCGGATCATTTTTCTTGGACACTAAAAGATAATTCAACCATTAGTTTGATGATAGGCCAGGTATCTAAAGCCATAAAAACCTACTCCTTGTCCTAAGGCACAATATCACTGTGATCATCCCCACGGTGGCAAAATGGGGTGTCTACACAAAAGGCATACACTTTTCTATTCTCTCAAAAAGAGAGGGTGGGGGTGGGGTGAGGGCATCTCCAAGTCTATTCATGCTTGAAAGTTCTTATTTTTCTCTTTATGATATATCTAAATCAGTTGTTTAGATATTTGTTTGTGAAATACAAGCATTTATCTATATGTTCTTTTCCCAACTTTGAGAATAACAGCAAGTTTATGGAACTTTTATTTTCTCCATATCTCTGTGTGTTCCCTGAATTATTTACTATGTGCCCTTGGTTTTGAGTTTTTGAGTTTATTTAGTATTTATTTACAAGATTTATTTATTAATTTTATTTATTTTCTTGGCACATCATTCGGACATAGGCCATACCTCCTCTGAATTTTCCTTTAACACATTTAATGTTTAATGTTTAATCTGTTTTCTGTTTGACTGTGGACTATGAAAAAATGTGCAACCTGATGATTCGATGATAAAAATTATAACACATTTGCCACGAATATTGCCTATGGTAGGGCTTTTGGTTTGAGATTCTAAAACAATTCAATATTCTTTTAGCCCCTGTTTGGTTAGAAGTCAAGTAAGGTAAAATAAAATTTTCGGTTGTAAAGCAAAATGAAATGAAAAGGAATTATATAAGGAACTTTCAATTGGTGGTGTTTGGTGGAAAGAAGAGTTAACAAAAAGTAGTATCAAAACCTGTGGTGCCCACAACATAAACAAGGTGAGAGTAGAAATAGAAAACATTTCTATTGATATGTTGGTTGGAAAGTGAAGAAAAAATTGATCACCATATGTTGGTATATTTTTTAGTTAGTTACACAATTGCTCTTGATAATGATTACAAAAATTTCCGTCTTCTTTTTGTTCTTGTTTTCCTTCACTTCACTTCATTTCATTTCACATCTAACCTGAGGCCTAGAATTCATTAATCATATATAACCCGAAACTTGTTCAAGTTTTCATTTCCCTTGTTGACATTCTGATTTGCAAATGTTGTATTGACATAATTTCTAGTGTTGTAGCCAGCCATTATACTTATGCTATGATACTGAATATATTATTACCATGAAATTTAAAATTTTGTAGAGGATATATGGCTCCTGAATATGCAATGAGGGGTTACTTGACAGACAAAGCAGATGTTTACAGTTTTGGAGTTGTTGCGCTAGAGATTGTCAGTGGGACGAGCAATACAAATTATAGGCCAAAAGAGGAATTTATTTACCTTCTTGATTGGGTAACATAAGCACAACTTCATTTTCCCTTTTTATATATATAGAGAAGGATGATCATCTTTTCTGACCTTTTTTAACTGTTTTTTCTTTTCCCCCTCTCCCCATTGGGACACAGGCTTATGTCCTACAAGAGCAGGGAAATCTCCTAGAACTTGTTGATCCAATCCTTGGTTCAAACTACTCCAAAGAAGAGGCATTGAGGATGTTGAATTTAGCTCTCTTATGCACCAACCCATCTCCTTCTCTCAGGCCCTCTATGTCTGCAGCAGTGAGCATGCTTGAAGGTAAAATTGCAGTTAAAGCACCTATTGTAAAACGCAGCTCCATGACTGAGGATTTGAAGTTTAAGGCATTTGAAAAGCTTTCATTGGATAACCAAACACACCATTCAAGCACTTCTCAAGAGAGTCATGCGCAAAGTAGCGGATCCATGAATGGGCCATGGATTGATTCTTCTATGTCTATTCATAGCGAAGAAGATACCCGACGCAATTCTGCAAGGAAGCTTCTCCCTGATCCTGAGTGACCTTTATTTTTTTTTTGGGTTTTTTTTTTTTTTGGTGGGGGTTGGGGGGGGTGTGTGGTGGGTGAGCTGGAAGCGATTTTATACAAATTTCTTTAATTAGAACTTGGATTAGTTTTCCTTTCTACAGGTCTCTCTACCAATGGTGATGTAAGTGTAATGCAATGGTTGGACTCTGGGTTCTCATCTTTTAATTCCTAACCATCATGTTCATCGTCCGTAATACACTACTTCAGTCCAATGCAAAGGTTATTCGTGATGAATGAAGAGATTCTATCTTCACCATGGATGGAGAGAAATTGGGTCAGCTCCACCTTTTTCAAGGTTCTTTACCTGTTTTATGTAATTATGGCAAGAGATCGTTACCTGGTCGTGTGACCTACACCAGTATGGGAGCCAATGATAATGCGCAAAGAACATCAACATGAAAGGCATTTTTGATTGGTGGAACGGTAATTTCAGGTGTTCCTGTGTATGGCTGCAAGAGCCATGCGAGTAGGTAATGTTCTTTTTCGGTATAACTATTAGTCTTGCAAGCATAGAAACATTCACATTCAAATTCTTTTATGCAGGTGCCAAACACAATTTTACATTTTTAATTTAGGGAAAAAGAAACCCAAAAGATAGTGTGGTTCTTGTGGCCAAACCCAAGGGGAGGTGGAATGACCTCCACACCCCATGAAAGGTGAAAATCCCACTATTGTTATGCTTCCGCATGCACTCTCAGTGGCTCATGCACCATGCCATCGTTTAGTTTACTCTCTCCCTTCAATTTGTTAGGAGAAAAGAACCTTGCCTTTCTAGTGTTTCCCATGATTTAACATAGTTGGGTGTGGGAAAGCTAGATGGAGAGGGTACTCTTGTCAAATTTATTATTAGGGGAAGTGTTCTATGTCTGGGAGCATAGCCCATACACTTGTGTGAGACCTAATCAACATTGGTCCAAACCATGGGGTTAGGGTTGTCATTTTATAGGATGGGGAGAGAGACACATGGGTCTTGGTGTAGGAGTTGCATTCCAAATGTGCAACTTTTTTCATTATTATTATAGGGGATGTGTTTCATGTGGGGGTGTGGCTTCTATGCATGTATGAGGGCAAATGCTAGCACATGAGGAAGCATCAACAAAGGGGTCATTTACCACTTCATGGTGGCAGGCTGGGCGCATGGACACACTCCCCCATAAAAAACATTTTTCCATTATCATATGATTCTTTTTGTTTTGGTTGCAATTAAATTCCTAGCAGATAATAATAGTGTAGCATAGATCCTTATGATACTTTGTTTTTTTAAAAAACCCAAGTGGATGACTTTTTTTTCTTTTTTTCTTTTTTTAATATGCAAATAAACAAGGCAATTACCATTATCAAACTAGATGGAACAAAGATGATATAGTGGGGGGAAAAAAAAAGAAATACCCATTTACCAATATTGTGGGCACAGCAGTTCTAACCTATCCACAAAAGAATAAACACAAGATTCAAAACACCACTCCAGCCATTTTACCTCCCGAATCATTGCACCTCCTTTGGTGGCAACCTTACACCTTGGAGAGCAAGAAACGAGATCTTGACAATCCGAATGATGAACCAACTTTCTAAGACCAGCATCTCTAGCATACTTTAAACCAAGGCTCAGGCACTCACCCACAAAGTTGGAGGATGGAAAAAGGTGGCTTGAACCCAAGCAAACCAGGTTTTCCGGATTCATCAACAGTCACAGGTCCCAATCCTGTGACATCTTCACAGAGAGGGGAGATCATGGCTAGACATTCCTCGAGAAGAGAAGGAAATTATCTGTAAAGAAAGAATGAGTCATGGGCGAGCTAATTCGCCTCACTCTAATGCCTTTGATATGGCCCTACTAAGCTGCCCGAACAATTAAAGCAAGACACTTTATACATAGCATGAACAAACAAGGGGATAAAGGATTACCTTGTCTAGGGCCTCTAGATAGTACCAAGTGACCATTTTGCTCCCTATTAATTAAAAAAGAGTAGAAGACCGTTGAAACGCACTACATAAGTAAGCGAATACGCTTCTCACAAAGCCCCAACTTTAGAAGAATCATGTCAAGAAACCTCCACTCAATTCTATCGTCAGCCTTCTGCATACCTAAAGCTTTCCTTTTAGCCTTCATATGGTGGAATAATTCATGTGCTAATAAAATATTTTCAAAAGATTGTCCTCCCTTTAACAAATATATTTTGCTCCCTAGCAAATGATAAATGGTAAGTACTTCTTCAACCTCTTATCCAACATTTTAGAGAAAATTCTGTAAATCATATTACACAAACTGATGGGTCTAAATTGATCAACTAATTGGGCCGCTTTCTTCTTTAGGATCAAAATGATATGGATACTATACATTTCTTCAAAATGATATCCAGATTAAGAAAAATATTTCAAAGAACTACTGGTATCTGGTCCATTGTATTCCAATGTGTGAAAAAATTATAGGAGAACCCATTCGGTCCCAGGAACTTCAAAGGTTTCATGGTAAACACAGCTTGACTCACTTCCTCGTCAGAAATGAGGGCACATAATTCAACATTTTCGAGTTAATCTAATACAATTCCCTCCAAGCTTTTTATTTGCACTAAAGACTTTATTGAAGTCACCAACCACCAGAGATAAAATATGAATCTTACCGGGGGAGCTTCTGGTTTCACAAAAAAAATCACCTCAGTATGGTTTTTAACCACCATATTTTTTAACATCCGAACAGTCCCTAGACCTTGACAGTTTCAACACGATGTCTATATTTATTTATTTTTATGAGAAGAAAACTATTCATTAAAAACATAATAGGGAATATCATTATAAGATATAGGGTAGGGAATCCAGGATCTGCTTAAGAGAACTCAAAAAGCTAGATTTTTAAGAAGTTAATTATATCTTCATCAGGGGGTTTGAGATAAGAGTTAAGCTTGTCGAAAAATTCTGAATATCCAAAAAAAAAAAAAAATGGGGGGGCGGGGGTGTTGGGATTTCATGTATAAGCCAAGTGCATGTGCTGTGGTTAGTCAAAAAAATTTGTAAAGCCTTAGAATCGGCCCAAATGTTCCCTTGTTGCCATCCTTCCTCTTTCGCATATTTCACTCCCATGAGCAGCCCTCTTAGGTGTGCTTCATTGGTGTTTCCTGTCATCCGAAAATCAATTTTAAATAAACCAACATTATTTTCATTGATTATACAATAAACTCAAATAGAGATTGTATTAAGTTGATCAATGATACCCACATAAATAATTATCGACAGGTCCAAGTGGAGGTAAAAGGGGGAGGGGGTTTCATGTATTAAGATCACCTAGGTGGGTTTATAGAAATTTTTTGCTACAATCCATTGATTAATCAAATGAAGAATCACATAAGGATTGGGGCTATCTTGTTTAAAAAACCAAGTATTCCTATAATTCCATATATAATAATAAGTAATAATAAATTATATAAAAAAATGATAAACACTTATTGATTCACGTGGGATTGAACATTTCTCGATCCCGCGTATTAATATTCAGAACTGTGAATATTATCAAAAAAGTCCTCATGTTCTTTTTTTTTTTCTTTTTTCTTTTTTTTAATAATAAAAATTGCTTATGTTCCCAAGCAGAAGAAAAGAAATAAAGAATATTTTGATATATATATTTTTTTGGTTCACGTTGGAAGCAACGCCCCCCACCGATCATGCAGCTTCATCCATCGGTTTCGGTGGCTTGACACATCAGTCAGTTAATCCTAGCCACCCAATTATTTGACTCCAATTTGTAGACTATTTCTCCAAATAAGAAGAACCAGATGGAATGGTTTTAGCCTTTCAGATCCCAAACAGATATAACGGTGTTCCAAATAGACGGTCCAGATAGGGGAGAATCTGTTACGAATTGTTGCTCTCTACACTTCCAGATAATCTTACCTCCTTAACCTTATCGAGTCTGGACTTTGGACTATCTGGGCCCATCTGCGCATCACGTTTACAATACTGTTATGGTAGATTGCCACGTCATCATCTCTTTCCCATAGGTTTCCGCAATCATTAATCAATTCGTTCTATCTCTCCTCTCCCGCCCCAATTCTTCATCTTCTTCTCTTCTCTTCTCTTCTCATTTCGAATGAAATTATCAGAAATCAGAAACTTTTAACCTTTGCGCGATTCATTCATCTTACTTGTTTTGTATGGAGAACACAAAGATTGGAGAAGACCCGAACTCCGATCCGTTCTTCGACGCCGTCGAACAATCTCCCTCCGTGGACTGTACCGGCGAGGACGAATCCGGAGAACCAACGGAGTTACTGAAGCACAGGATCGTTGAAGATGGATTTAGTGAAGTAATACTTGGAGATAAGCATTCCTCTGTAACTACTCTTCCCAATGGCCTCCGGCGTCGACGTTCATTTCGACACAACCGTGAAGGAAGTTACGGCAACGATGACAAGAATGCGAGCTCTGATTCGCCTGTGATTTCGGAAGTTACCCACGTTTCGGAATCGTTATTTCCTGTGGAGAAAAGGAATGAATTTTTACGCACTTTGAAGGATCACGAACAGGTACGTGAAAGTTTTGAATCTCCTCAACTTCGTTCAAGCCCGGGTCCAATTATTAGTGTACAAGAGGAGGATTCTCATTTGGATTCTACCGTCACGTCTGCGAATAACGAGCGTGTTGGTGATTCAGCGACTGGGGATTCCCATGTGGATTCTACCGTCACTTCTGCGAAACACGAGCGTGTTGAGGATTCAACGACGGGGGATTACCATGTGGGAAACCTCGATGAAACTTCGTCCAGTTTTCTGATTTTCCTTGCGGGATTGGTGGTTAAGGCAATAGGATTTCAATTCAGTATATTGATTAGGTTCATTACTTTCCCTATTTGGTTATCCTATTATTCTTTCATGTTGGTGATCGACCCCTTTCGAACTGTTAGACGGGCTAAAAGATATTTGACCGCGAGGATTTTTGGGATATGGGATATGTTTTGGGCGAGTGTTTCTCCATATATGTTTGAACGGTTGAAGGGACATAAGATTGGGACGTTGATTGCTAGGTTCGGTTATGGAATATTCTGGTCGGTCTATGTCTGTTTCATGTTATGTGGCCTCCTGATTTTGGCATTCGTGATGGGTGGTTTTATGATGCGGTATATAGTTGAGGAGCCGATTCAGTTGACAGAGAAGCTGAATTTTGATTATACGAAGAGAAGTCCAGTTGCTTATGTTCCTCTCACTCATTGCTCTGCTGGCTTGTGTGGTTCAGATTGTAAAGGACAAGATGAAGTTAAATATTATGTTGGATTACGTGTTATTCCCCAAAATCAAAAATTGGAGCTCACCATTTCATTGACATTGCCAGAATCCGAGTACAATAAGAAACTTGGGGTCTTCCAGGTATGTCCCTTCATCATTCCTAGGGTTCAGTTTGATTTATTTTGTCAAAGTTTGCTGTTTGATGATAGTTATTTCTTGATTTGAGTTCCTATCCCTTTGCATTGCTGTTAGATTTTTTGGGTAACGGCAGTTGATCTTATCATGTTTGACCCTGGACAATGACCACAGTTTGTGTGCATCCTTCTGTTATGGTCATCTTTAATTAAAGTGGTGTATATTGGTTGTCAGAGTAGACTATTATGTGTTCAACACAGTGATTTATATAATTGATTGGATCTTATGGAGACTCATTGGTTCTTATGGACTTGGAGTAATTCCAAGGTTCTACTTCACATCTCAGCAAGCTGAACAGCATTAAAGCTATTTGTTCCTAGGAAGTACATCTGGGATGCTCATTCCATGGCCTCATTGAATCTTGGTAATAAGAAAGTGGTCCTTTTTGGGTCTCTTCATTTCCATCTTGGTTACAAGCCTATAATTTCCTGTCTTGGTTGTGTGCTATTGGTCTGATCGATGCAGTTGTGTGCGTGTGTGTGTGTGTGTGTGTGTGTGTGTGTGTGTGAGAGAGAGAGAGAGAGAGAGAGAGAGAGAGAGAGAGAGAGAGA
>NC_056569.1:10113181-10150159 GCF_013358625.1 Macadamia integrifolia
TTATTATTATATTGTATAAGTTTCGTTTTAATTTGCATCTAAATTCTTTTGATTTAAAAATAGAAGGAAAAAGAACTTTATTAGTGGCCTCGTGAAAACCCAGAGATAGGGTGCATGAAAATATTACACTGTCTCCTATGGTTAAGACATTGAAGATGCTAGTGTATGCTCACTCATTGGTTCCGCACACTGGTGTTTTCGCCAGCTAAACAAGGTTCTTTGGCTCAAAATCACATGTAAACTTATTATCACTAAATATAAATAGAAGGGAAAGAGGATGCTACCCTACTCGCAGGTATATGCTCATGTAGGGGCTAATGGGAGGGCATGTGGGAGCATCTTCAGCATTGGGGCAACATGTTCTTTCCACAATTATTCTGTCTAGGCATGTGTTGCACCAGCGGGTAATGTTTTTTTATTTCACTAGAAGATCACACATGATAATAATTGTAAAAGTTAATTTTTTATTTTTTATTTTTTCACTTCCCTTGCCTTTGGTTTCCTTGCAACCAAACGTAGGAGTGGAATGACATGTTACCTTGGGTCTCGATCTCCAGGTCCTCCACTAGGTGATCTTTATTTGGAGCGGCATTTTGTATTCCCTTTGTGGTTTTCTAGGGTTTCTCCTCTTATCTATGCAATTCTCTGGTGATAACGAAAAAGGGAGAAAAACCTCTTGCTTCTGTTAGATCTTTGTACCTGGAAGAAACTACCAACTTGGGGTTGTCTGTGTGTATGCGCGCTTTTTTAGAGAGAGAGAGAGAGAGAGAGAGAGAGAGAGAGAGAGAGAGAGAGAGAGACATGTAATGAACTTTGAATGCTTTGCTATTACTTGCATTCCCCCCCTCCCAAAATCCACTTCCAAAAAACGTGATGCTCTCATGATGTGGAGCATGAGATGTGCCTCCCGCTTAAAGTTCTGGAACTATTCTCCCAGAATTTGCAGATGTTCACAGACTTATACTCTGCCTGGGTCAGTCTTCTTACGGGCGATTTTTTTTTTCCCCTCTTAGGTTGGTTGCTTGTGTGTCTTTTCCTCTTTTTCTGTTTTGGTACTCTGTTCTGCTTCTCTATCATCATTTCTTCCTCTGTAGGGCCTCATCCCCTTCTGCCTTTCTCAGTCGTAAAGCTTGTGCCTTTAAAAGGGTGTATAGAAATTCATTTGTACATTCCCAAAATATTTGTTATTCCCAGTCTTGAAGAAGGTCTAATATTGCCAAATATGGTGGGAAAGAGATTTCATCTCAATCTGATTGTAGATTTCTTCATTCCATAGACCTTGTTATGTAATTCCTCCTAATCAAATTGGATCCTTATATGTAATGTGCAACAAAGAAGTTGAAAAATTATAATGATGGCTATGTTTCTATGGAAAACCAATATATTCGCCATTACCTGGTGAAGCCTTCTGGACCATGCTCTTTAACCACCTGACATCTGCTATTCCTTGTGGCTCTTTTCCCTTCACCCCCTATGCTGAGATGACATTTGGCCCTCCTTTCTGTCATATATTGATATGCTTCTTTACATCGACTCTGGAAAGAGTACAAATTAACTTATTTTACCACATTAAATGATCCACCCGTTAGTTCATTCCAAGATTTTATTTTGCTACTTCTTAGTTGAGTTTTGTAACTTCCTATTTTTAAATATAGTTATAAGTTTGCTGCTGCATTTGTATGCATGTGCACCTCTCATTCTCTCAAGAAAACTTATGAGCTTCTCAGACTAGTTTCTATTCTGCGTCTGCTGAAAGGTTTGGTAACTAGTTTCCTTCCATCTTCAAAGAGATGTTGTGAAGAATATATCAAATTGTCAAGAGAAACAGAAGCCAGAAGGAAGAGGAGAGATATCACATTGCATGTATCTGATCAGTCCTTGAAATTTGTTATTCGACCATGGAGTGACTTTTCTTTCTTGATAGACAACCACTTGGTTCGATAGACTGTGGCATCAATATTGTTCCTCTGGTGACCTTCAGAATACTAATAAGAATCTTGAATCTTTGATGAAGGATAATGGGGTTCCAGACAAGATTTTGATAGATGCATTAATTCTTAAGGCTAATTAAAGAAATAGGTTTAAGCAGAAGAAACCGTAGGCTTGTTGATGGACTTAGGGTAAATTGCTATGAGCTGGACTTAGTAATGGAGGTTTATCAAGTTCTAGGATGAGATCTATCCGGCAGTAGGTTTTTGAACATGGGTCAAGTCAGAAGCTTAGAAAAATAAAGAAGTGAAATAAATATGGAAAAGAATGAGGGTAGATTTTATTGAATAACCCTAACAGATCTATAAGCTTCACACCTTGAGAGACTGATGCAGATCTCATCACAAGGGAAGAGAAGAAGGATGTCAGCAGCAAGCCCAATGGTAGTATTCAACTACAACCATTGGATGGAAAGTCTAGGCCAGGATTGGTTCCATTAAGATCTATTCTTGATAGTCCTTGCATGGGGGACAAGTAGTAATTCATAATTTATTGTCCTTAGTGATCAGTTACTAATTATATGAATTGTTTCTAATTTTCTAAGTTGATGCATGACGGGTTATATAGGATTTTTTTTTTGGTAAGAGGCCATTTTTATTTGAATTTGTATTCTGTTTCAGATTAGATAGAGTTAGAGTCAAGTTGTGAATTGTTATTCAGTTTTATAATAGGATTAGGATTTAGTTTTGCTTTATTCTATATGAGAACATGTAGCAAAGGATTCAGCAGACATTTCGAGTAAGAGTGACCAGGAAGACTGCATTACTATTGGGTTGCATCAAGGATCGGCTTTAAGCTATTATTTGTTTGTGCTTATCATGGATGATTTAGTCAGGAACATTCAAGATGACATTCCATGATGTATGCTCTCTGCTGATGATATTGTCTTGGTGGATGAGATAAAAACATGGATTAACTCAAAGTTGAAGTTATGAAGATCAATTTTGGAATTAAGAGGATTTAAGATAAGTAGAACGAAGATGGAGTATAAGATGTGTAACTTTAGTCACACTAGGTTGGATAGAGAAATGGTAGAAATTGAGAAGATATACCACAAAGTGATTATTTTAGATATTTGGGGCCAGCCATAAATAAAGAAGGTGATATAAAGGATGATGTTTCACGGAGAATTAAAGTGGGATGGATGAAGTGGAGAGGTGCATCTAGAGTGTTGTGTAACCGACGTATCTCATTAAACTTTAAAGCTTGAACAAAAATTATGTAGGACTGTTCTACGACCAGCAATGATGTATGGGGCAGAATGTTGGGTAGTTAAGAAGTGTCGTATAGATAAGCTATGTGTAGTAGATGTCAGAGATGAGGATGTTGAGATAGATATGCAGTAAAACTAGGAAGGATAAAGTAAAGAATGACCATATTAGAGCTGATTTGGGAGTTTTCACGATTCATGATAAGCTCGGAGAAATTCGTTTGAGGTGGTATGGCCATGTTCAACAAAGGCCCTAGGATGCACCAGGAAGGAGTCAATTGATTCAGATTGAAGGAGCTAAAAGAGCTAGGAGCAGACCTAAAATGACCGTAGGAGAAGTAGTGAGGGAAGAAATGCATAATTTAGGTCTTGTCCTATGTGTGACCTCGAATAGAGCTTATTGGAGGGCAAGGATCTATGTAGGAGATTCCATTTAGGTGGGATTTTATTGAGTCTTTGTCATTGTGTTCCTCTCCTCCTAGTATTCCTTTTTTGTCTTTGCATGGACCCATTTAGCCAACCCCATTTAGTTGGGTAAGGCTGAATTGTTGTTGTAACAAAGGATTCGGGGGATTTTTGGATTGAATGAAAGGTTTACCTTGTTGCTGCCAGAGCTTTTTGGGCAGATCTCTCTCCCACTCTGCTATTCTCTCTCGTATCAGGTTCCTATTGCTTCCTTTTTGTTCAAGCTCAACCCCTGCCTTGTTTTGGACGGTACTCTCAACCTCTAGGTTTTGGGCTTGATCTCCCTTCTACCTTAACCTATCATCGTGGAATTTGGTAGGCTGTTCACAAACCCTGAGGCAATCCAGACTACCAAATCTGAGCATGAGAAACCACCTGGTTCGTGAATTTTAAGAAAACTTCAAGTCTGGTTCTTCCTCTACCGCCAACCCTAACTTGCAGGGATATTTCTCGGCTTTAATCCTTGATCTTCGGGTCTATTGGTGGATGGAATCATGAGGGATATGATTGGAGGTTACTTGTCCAAAGTTGCAGCTCATTGGTATTCATATGATGGATTTCTCTCAATTAATTCCAGTTCTGGTCTACCGCAAGACATATGTATCGTGAGGAAGGAGATGGTCTTTCTTTTTTATTTGCTATTAAAGACAAGTTTCCTGTTATTTTACAAGTAAGCCCCTTTCTTTAAGTTGAATTTCCTTATTTCTTTCTCTCTCATGAAATTTTAGGAAAGCCCTTCTCTTTCAATCTTGTTCTCCATATATTCCCTGAATTTGTTAACTTCCCAAAAAGTCCCAAAACTTCCATTTATTTACAGAATTGCCACTATTCTTAAACCTCAGTTGTCTATTAATCTTTTGGGCCCATAGTGATCCTATTTAAGAGTTTCAGAACCCAGGACTGCATCACAAGTGCTATAAGATTGTTACTTAAGGGTCTTACGGTGCCCATCAAATTTGACAATCAACCTATGGCTTTTGTTGTTACTTGTGTGATGCAAGATTTCTCTGTGAGATGCAGAAATCCTTAGCGAGAAGCTAAGTGAGGTTGGTGGGAGACTAGCAAGGCTTGAGTGGGAAGCTCTAGTCACATCTTCCTTTTTCCCTAATCACTTCTTGCTTCTCCTGAATTCCCTCTTTAGTAAATTACAAGGTATTTTCTTTTTAAGTTTTATCCTAATCTTGGCTGTCCTTTGTCAATCTTCATATCAAGTAGAAAGAATTCACAAGGATCTGGTCTTGTACGCCCACTACCATTTAAGTACTCACCTGGAATTAAGGTCCACAAAAGCTTGATTTATGTTTTCCTGTGAGCTAGGAATAATTTTGAAAAAGCTTTACATCCTTATGACATGTATCTGTTGTTCTAGGATTCTAACACTTTATCCATCACCTCAAAGAAGCAAGACACACAGAAAGAATGATGTCATTCTCTTAGAAGGGCATTTTGAATTCTTATTTATCGTAGGAGAAGGAGATTTTTCAAAGAAAGCATGGAAGAAACTTCCTGTAGCTTCCAGCAGTATCTGTTCCATTTTCAGAAATCAGAATAGCAATCCGACTTGAAAGTTTCCTGTTCATTGTTCACGGCACTTGTCAACAATTTGAATGGTATGTAGATCTCAAGACTTGTCTAAGAGGAATCTAATAAGTTGTCCATGGCCAATTCTTTGTCTCAAACCCATGAGACCATAATTTAAAGTTTCCATCGAACTTGGAAATTTGTTATGAGATGATGCGTGAGATTACAAGATTGCAAATGCTCAATTATTGTGTTTTGAGAAGTGCATGCCATTGCAAATGCTTTATTATCATGTTATGGGAAATGTAACCTCTATGAAGTAGAGCAGTAGAGTCTACGAACCTCCCCTTTGTTCATGACCTTAAAATAATATTAGAAATAGAAATTAACAGCTTTAATGGCCAATTTAAGAGGTATTGAGGGGGAGCGTTAGGATCTGTGTAATCATTCCATGTCAGTTTTGTATACAAAGCCACCTCATAAGGTACAACAGATGCATTAGACATTCAACATAAAGGGCCCCACTAGTCATTCAGTAAATTTGGTTCATTTTTCCCGTGTTAAATTATTTCTTTCTTCCAGGAAAAAAAAAAGTTGATATAAAAAACTGTCCAATCCATTAAATAAACTTGAATTTTAATTCTTACTTGTGTCCTCTGTTGATTATTTCCCATATCTGCTTGTAATAGAAACTTCTGTGATGTAATCTATTATTTATTTGCATGTAGGTCAGGGTAGATTTCCTATCTGCAAATGGTAGAGTTGCTTCCAGTTTAAAGGATCCATGCATGTTGCGCTTTAAAAGTGAGCCTATCCACTATCTGGAGACATTTCTCAAAACTGCTCCTCTTGTTGCTGGCTATTCATCAGAATCCCAAAATCTTAATTTGAAAATGAGAGGGTTTACTGAAGGAAAAGAGCCAACTGCATGTTTGAGGGTGGTCCTTGAACAGCGAGCAGAATACAAGCCTGGTGCTGGTATACCTGAAATTTATGATGCATCTCTTGTGATTGAATCTGACCTTCCTCTATTTAAAAGGATTGTTTGGTATTGGAAGAAAACAATATATATTTGGACTAGTTTATCCTTGTTAATGATGGAATTACTGTTGGCTTTAGTCTGCTGTAGACCTATTCTTATCCCAAGAGCAAAACCCAGGAATAGTTCCACAGCTAACAACAGTTCTCGCCAAAACACAGGAGCTGGGTCCTAAAGCAGCTAAAGATCATAGGGATGTGGTGATGATATGGTTTGGAGAAGAAAATATTGTGTTGTACTCAATTTTTCTAACATACTCTGTTGTACTCAGATATGGATATTCCAACTGGTGCTTCCACTCAGCTTTAAGTTATTGGATGCTACTGAAAATTCTTGAAAAACCAAAATGTGTTTTATGTGAATACAGCAAAGTATGTTGAGTTTTAGTGGAAGGTTAAAAGTGTCATTTTTGTTTTTATTTTTAACACTGTCCGCAGAAATGGGACAGTTGTAATTGTTGAAAGTACAGGAGAGGTGGTTGAAATTAGGTCAAAGTACAGGGGACGTCTGAGTAATTTACTCAAAAGAAAAATTATCTATTTTAGCTGGTTTGAATATGTTTATTACTTGAAGGTCCAGTTGTCTCAGCTAGGAAAGGCCTAGCTTGCTGCCAGATCCTGGGATTGAATGTCACATTTACCTTATATGAGCCTCCCTCCTCTGTTATATTGTGTTATAAGTGCCAAGAGAAGAAACAGGAATATGTTATTTTGTTCTGAACTGGAGTCAGTTTTGGGTTCCTGACCACCCTACCAAATGATTTGTCAATTGAACGTTTTAGTTGAGTGCCACTGTTGGAAACCTAAGCCAATTTGTTGTAATGTCTGGGGATTGAATCATGCCTTAACCATGGGGGCCTAGGGTCTTTATCTGGGGGAGGGTGTGTAGAATGGCTTGGGCTTTCTTGTAAAGCCACATCTGTAGGACCAAAAAAGGAAAAGGGGTTAGCTTTATCTGTTCATGTTAATTGGACCAACTTATTGAAAAATGGGTCATCAAAGAATACACCCAGCAGGGCCCATGACAAACAATAGCTATTTGGATTTTGGAATACAGTATATAAGTCTCTTATTTCTTAATTTCTTTTGAATTGAATAGATAAATTAGTTAACTACACATGACTAGAGAGAGAATTAATCATCTGCTTTTTTCTTTGCAATGGATGGGACCTTCCCTAACGAAGTCACACTCTTGAGGAAGGATCCACTAGTGATCTTACGCAAGGGCTTATCTGTGAACCTGATAAGATTGTAAGTCCATGCACCACAAACCGTTCCACTGATGGGTGCAACTATGTACACCCATATTGACTTGTAACGGTTCCAAACAATGGCCGTTCCTAAACTCCTCATGGGGTTCATCAATGATCCCAAAATTAACTTGTCAATGAAATCATGTATTCTCTCATGTTAAATTTTAACTCGGACACAGTTTGTCAAGTATCAAAATAAAGTTTTGAAAAATTAATATAAATAATAAATAGTGAGGAGGATATTTCCCAGCAATAATCACATCTAGAATGATAGTAGCCCAATTGCAAGCCCAGCGAGCTCTCCAATCTGCATTACATGAAAGACCCCTTAGATAGAATCTACTGAAGGATTAGTGAGTCAAACAAATAATATTATGAAATTATAAAGGGCCTTCTAATTTAATTTTTTTATTATATAAAAAAAAGATTGAACTTTGCGAAACTATGACACATTCTAACTTAGCAATATAACCTTAAGGGATAAGTAGAATTTAATTTAGTTTAAGAGTAGAGTTTATAAGAAGCGCTACTGGCCACACGGTTATCAGTAACAACAATGGATATACAAACATGAAGTAGAAAGAGATGATGAACTCCAGCATAAACGATTGCAAATCTGATCCTGTTAGTGCTGGCCCAAAGAAATGATTCTCCTCCTCACCAAATAGTAATCTTTGGGTTACACTTGCAAGTATTGATCCCAAGAGTTGTGCAGCTGCATAGCCTTGGTACCTGTCAGTACTCAAAAAGTATAATTAAGGAAAGCAGATAAAAAAATTTTCTTTTTGAGTAAAATAGGTGATTAATACAATAGGGACTAATTAATTAATAAGGTCCTTTTAGCACATAGGGAGAGGAGATGAGAGTACTGGGAGACAAATCCCAAACTGGAGGTTATGAGTTACACATTTTCAGCAATAAAGTTATGTTTACCCAAAAAAATAAAGTTACAATAATGCATAAATGAGATAGATTAATGCATAATTACAATGATTTCTATGATCCATGATATTTCTGTTTTGGCATCCAATTTATAATAGTGTATTCCGAATGAAATTTTGCTGCTATTCAAGTTCTTGAAACTTTCCTGCTGCTTGGGTTCACAGCGAAATGAATAAAATCTTGAAAAGTATTTTAAAAAAGACAAAATCATTGAAGGTATTTGTGAACCCAAAGGAAAAGTGAATTATTCCATTTAATTCTTCAGCTATGACCCTGGGTAGCAGGATTAGAACATATAGTAGCAAAAAAATTTCCCCTTCACCTTATACCAAAGGGTGGGCGAATCAGTTTGGCTAAATTCTTTCTAAGAGGGTGATGTGCAGGACTATTTGGCCCATTTCTTCTTCATGGCTTCTAAAAGCCTATAATTTGAAAACCATATATTATCAATAAAGCTTTGTTTAAAAAAAAAATTACTATTTTGATTCACCTGTTTCCAAGAAAATCTGCCGCAGGAAGCGAAGGCGATGGTGAACGCAGGATTAAAGTGGGCCCCAGAAATGTGACCCAAAGAGTACACCATGACCATCACCACAAGCCCCATTCAAGGGTTAAAATCGTCTGCAATTCAGATCTGGTACAATTCCGTGAAATACCACCTTCAGGGGGTGACACGTGGCTGATACCAATGCAACGGTTCAGATCTGGTACAACTAATAAAACCTTAAATCAGTGAAGAGTCATTTAAATCAGATATGGACCGTTGCATTGGTATCATCCACGTGTCACCCCCTGAAAGTGGTATTTCACGAAATTGTACCAGATCCGAATTGCAGACGATTTTTTTCCCCCATACAACCGATATCCCAAAGATGGTATACTGACCATCTTTGATCACATTCGCCACCATTGACGCACACCCAGCAAATACCAAGAAGTACGTACCCAACACTTCTGCTATCAACTGCATGAATCCATTCAAACTTTCATTAATTCTCAGCTTAAAAATGGCAGTTCCAATGAAATATAAGAAATGGGTGAGCAACAAATATTGAGATTTTTAATTGAATCACTTAAAAAGAGAAAACTAGATGTAGTTGCTTAAAAGGTTACCTTCTGCAAGAAAGGTACAGAAATAGAGAAGACTGATCCCTTTCTGTTGATTGTTGATGCAGAAGCCGGAGCATTGTGGTCCTTTTCCTTTATTATAACCTCACCACCTTCTTCAATATTAATAAGAACATCTTCCTCCATGGATTTCGAGAGGTTTGAATTAGTTTCAGAGATCTCACCCATCACTAGCAGCAGAGACAGATCAACTGTAAGGCACAAAACCCAGAGAGAGAGAGAGAGAGAGAGAGAGAGAGAGGGGTCAGAGTTATTCCTCAAGCTTCTTTGACTCAGGATAGTGTGAGCATAAACCAAGAATATCAACTCCAATTTATAGGATTCCAGGAACCCAAAAAGGAAAGGGAAAAAAAAAAAATGAAAGCATGATCACGAGTGGAATGTGTGTGTTTTGAGTTTTTTGGATTGATCTGATTAACAACTCAATTACTGTTCATTTTTAAATACAACTGCTTCGCTTTCTCAGAATAAACTCCTTATCATAAGGGGTCTGTCTATATAGGGATCATTGGAAAGTGCTAGTGGCATTAGGTGGAGAGAAGAGAGCATTGGAACCTGTTTCAACTTTCAACACTGTATGGATATTATATTGTGCTCGTTTTCCTTGCTTATTTTGAAAATTTGAGATAAAAATTTTAAAAAGGGTCGGCATCACTATGCTTCGTATCGCATAACATTTTTTTATTTATCACTCGACAATTTCGATCAAATAAAGAATTGGAGATTGTGTGGATAGATGTATGGTCTCACGTTCGATTCTTCATCTGTGAATCTACGATTAAGTGAAGACCGTAACAGTGGATTGCTGCACTAGTCTCCCTAAGGATTAGGTCGAGGTGCACATAAGCTTGCCCGGACACCTTGGCTAACAGATAAAAAAAAAAAAATAGTGAGGCCTCTCCAGCTGACACCAATGCTAGAGAAGATCCAATAGCAGAAAAAGAATGGAAGAAAAGAAGATTGCTAGGTGGCTAGCTTATAGTTTGATGCATCATTACAATTTTGTTTGGAAGGATTTTAGCAAAAGTGGTGGTAATACTCATCAGCATGGGTGTCGGTTGGAGAAGTCTTATTTGGGATCCCAAGCACAACCATGCTGGAGAAGATCCAATTCCATCTCAATGGGGGCTAAATTTTTGTCCAAAGTAAGGAAAGTTGCTCAAACTCTGCTTTAATAAATTTATCAAAATATCATCAAATGGAGATGAATATAAAATACAAAATGACATCTTTTGTAATTTTAACTACTTCCTCCTCTCATTTTAAGTTGAAATTGTACCAATAAGATACTTGACTAATTCTTATCATGGGCTGACCCATATACTACCATGTAGTCAATAATGAAGTGTTGTATTTTATAGGCATAGTGACGGGGAAGAAAACCTTAAAAATAATATATTTGATATCTAATTACAATTCATGGTCTTGAAGATTTCATTTTCATGGGGGAGAGTCGCTTATCTGGTCAACCTTACATGGAGATTATCTTTAGACTATACAAAAATTGCACCATTAGGGGAGGATTCTCTATGCTATTAGTGTAGCAAAAATCTCCCCCGGCACACCAATGGCAGCATGGTGAAAGGTATCACCAATAGGGGCTCACAATGATAATGGAAGATAGGGACAATAAATAATAACTTGACTCTAGGGGTGCGATGACTGATGTGGGGAGCTCTGGTGGGGCGATTGGGAATGAAGAGAATGGCTAGGAACTGAATGGTGGTTGGCCTCCGGATCGTGGTAAACAAGCTCTGATAACAGACTTCTAGAGGCCTGCTACCAGGGAGAAGGATCGTGGTAAGGAGAATGCTGATGTGGAAGTGAACGATGATGAGCAGGTCAGGGAAGAGATGGTGGTGCCTAAGGCTAGGGAGAGGGCTCGCCGATCTTATTCCTCAATATTCTACCGGATGTGGATACCTTACCTGAACCTGTTCATGCTGGTTCTGACACCAAAATTATCATACCTCAGGATGCTTATGAGGAAAGACTACTGCGTTGCAAATGTGCGTTGATAGGTAGGGTGAATTTTTGGTACCTATCAATGGATGACGTTCGAAAAGAGGCTCGCGAGACATGAAAATTTAAAGGAAGTGTTAAGATGGCACCAGTGGGGAAGGGGTACATCCTTTTCTACTTTGAAAGAGAAAGCGACATGGTTGCGATGTGGAGAAGAAGCCTTACAAAAGTTGCAGGGCAGGTGATCAGATTCCAACCATGGAAGTATGATTTTGACGTTCACGCAAAAAATGTAAGGACCAAGCTGGTTTGGATCAAGTTCCCTGACCTACCACTTGAATATTAACACGAGAAGATCCTATTGACCATGGCTAAGGCGGCTGGAAGACCTGTGGCGTTGGACAAGTGTACTTGATCCACTGTGATGGGAACTTTCACGAGAGTCCAGGTTGAGGTGGAGGTTGGGGCTAATAGACCTGAAGAGATTCAAGTTGAAAGAAGGTAGGCCGGCTCTAGCGAGACTTTCTGGTCCAAACAAAATATAGTTTATGAGGATGCAATCTTCAGGTGCGGCTTCTGCAAGAAGGTGGGGCACTCTGTCCATGCTTGCAGGGCAAGAAAAGAAGCTGAGTCAAGGGAGGAGCTACAACGAAAGGCATCCATTTCAGGGGCGATATACGTTGAGGAAGATGGTGGTGCTCAGAGTAGTGGCCACAGTGAAGGGGGAGCTTAGAGTGTTGTGTCCAAATCAGGAAGGAATCCTTCCCATATATGGGAAAGATCTTCCTTACAAACTGTGCCTATTATGAGGAATCATGGAGGCAATCTGTCTCCTTTCACCTTAAATGGTAACATTGAAATCTGCTTGCCTTTGGGGGAGGATATGACTATAGAAAGAAATATTTCTCTTGGCAATATGGAGAAAGTCGTTGAGGGGGAGAAAGATTTGAATGATTATGGATCGGATCAGGAAGCCGGGTCAGAGGATGGGTCATATATGGGTCCAGGTGATGGATCATATGATGGATCGGTGGGTGGAAGTATAACTCTCTTGGAGCAGCGCCTCTCTTCTCTGCCCAAGGAACCAATCACTGCCACCTTCTCTGATGGTGTTGGTGCTTCACAGGGAAGGGGTTAGGTTCTAATTCCTCTAGTAGAGGAAGAGATTTGAGCAGAGGTAGTGGAAACCAGTATGGCAATGGAAGGGATCAATCAGTACAGTGTTACGACAATGTCATATCATCGTTTTATCCCTTACAGGTGACTAGTGGTATTGTGGTGGTGAGTCACACCGAGGTAGAGTAGGTTGATAGAGTTCTCTATGCAAGGGAATATGACAAAGGCGGCCCTGGGAGACAGGACAAAGGTAAATACGTGGTCAATACGGAGCAGACTTTATGCAAGTCTGATCGTATTGCTTCATCAAAGAGTGAAAGCTTTATTTTGGAATATTAGAGGGATGAAGAAGGCTGCTGCGAGGTTAGCCTTGGGAAATATTTTAAGGGCGAAATTACCACACATCTTGTGTATTGCAGAGCCAATGGTTGTTGCATACGCTTTCCCTATGATGTTTTTTTAACAAGATGGTGTATGATTCTGATTTTATTCATAATGAGAGGGATGGTAGTGTGCCAAACCTGTGGTTGATCTGGCACAAAGGAATAGGGAAACCTGTGGTGATTTCATCCTCAGATCAACAAATATTGTTCTCCATCCAGTGGGTGCAGAATAAGGTTGTCTTATCTATGGTGCATGCAAGGTGCTTTAGAGCAGTTAGAAGGGCTCTGTGGGTGGAATTGGTGGCTTCTCACCCAGGGGGTAATGTCCCCTGGATAATCTGTGGGGATTTTAATGCCACATTGCTCTCATCTGAGAATAGGGGGCCTGAGAATTTTAATTTGGGATCAACAGTCGACTTTGGAGCCATGGTGGATGCGTGCTCGTTGATCCAAATTCCTTCTCAAGGTTAAAAATTTACCTAGACCAACAACAAGAAACGGGAAAATGTGGCTGCGGTTTTGGACATAAGCTTTTGCAATGATGCATGGATCTTGCTATTTCAGGACGTCAATCAATGTGTGCTATAGAGAATAGCTTTTGATCACTTCCCTTTCCTAATGGTGTCTGAGGGAGCGGTGAGACCAAGTAACTACCCTTTTTGGTTCCAAAGATTCTGGTCGAACCATGAATCTTTCTTACCTACAGTGAAGAGATCGTGGGATGAAGAAATGTCTGGCTCTCCTATGTATCTAGTGGCTCAAAATTTTAAAAGGTTGAAGGGAACCTTGAGGTCTTGGGCAAGAGCTAATTTTCCAAATTTTAATTTGGAGCTGGAGGAAGCAAAAAAAAAGCATGGAGGAGGTTCAAATGGAAATTGAGAGCAATGGAATGACTGATAAGATTTTTGCTAAAGAGACAGATGCTAAAACCAGATACTTGAAAGCCCTTGGAAATTATGAAAAACTGTGGGTTGAGAAGTCCTGCATGAAATGGAGGAAGCAAGGAGACAAATGCTCTAAATTCTTTCACATCTCTGTGAAGATGCGGAGGATAAAAAATTCCATTCGAACCCTGAAAAAGGAAGATGGCGAGTATATATCTGACACGGCGCAGATCACAGATTATATGACAGGATACTACGAGCAATTCCACAAAGGCATTTCTCTTTATGATGATTTGGATTTATTGCAGTGTATTCCAAATGTGCTTGAAGAGCGTGATAGGGATCAGTTGGATGGGATGCCTGGTGAGGCTAAAATTAAAAGTGTTGTCTAAGATCTTGATCCTGATAGTGCTCCTGGGTCGGATGGGTTCCCTGGAGCTTTCTACAAGGCCTGCTGGGATATTATTTCTTCTGATGTGTGTAGGGCTATTAGGTGGTTCTTCAGAACTGGTTACATGCCATATGGCATCAATAATAATTTTTTGGTGCTGATCCCAAAAGTGGAGGGTGTGTCTTCTTTGGACAAGTTCCTGCCACTTTACATGAGAATTTTTTTGTGTAAAATTATCTAAAAAATGATGGCCTTGAGATTGTCGCTTATTCTTCCAAAAATTATTTTAGAAGAGCAGGGGGCCTTCCAGAAAGGAAAGATAATCCATTCTAACATCTCCTTGGCCTCGGAATTAGCCAATATGATGTCTACTTCCACAAGAGGAGGAGGGATGGGGCTAAAAATAGAAATTCAGAAGGCATACGACTCTATCTCTTGTAACTTTATTTTTCATGTTCTAAGAAAATTCAGTTTCTCTGAAAACTAGATTTCTTGGATTTATCAGCTCCTGGTGTCTGCAAGAATTTCAGTTCTTCTGAATGGGGGCCCTGTCAGTTTTTTTTTGGGGTGGAGAGAGGGCTTCATCAAGGGGATCCAATTTCTCCTATGTTGTTTATTATAGCAGAAGAGCTGTTGTGCAGAGGTCTTTTCGAGCTAGTTGTAAACAAAAAGATAAAAGCTCTAACGGGTCCACATGGTGCTGCTACCCCAGCTCACATCCTTTTTGTAAATGATTTGTTTATATTTTCAAATGCCTTTTATTAAGTATGTGAAAAATTTAAATATTTTTCTCTCAAGATACTAGAGTTTCTCGGGGCAGAGAATAAATCTAGAAAAGAGCAAATTGTTCCTGGGTTCTATGCCTGCTCATAGGAAGCAGGCTATTGTGGAGGAGCTTGGTATACCTATATGTAATCTCCCTACTCGGTATTTGGGTGTGGAGATTTTTAAGGGCAGCGTGAAGAAGAAATTCTTACTCCCTATTCTAGACAGAATGAAGAAGACTTGCAAGGAGGAAAGGAAAAATCATGTCCATGGCTGGTAGGGTGGGACTTGTTCGATCAGTGATCTTGGGTATGCCAGATCATACCCAATAGTGTATTGGTGGCCGTCGTCCCTTATTGCGATAATGGAGAGGTGGATGAGAAATTTCATATGGACAGGTGAGATTGACACAGCTAAAAGCATAACTGTTAAATGAGACATGTGTTGCCGTCCTAAGGAGGAAGGCGGTTTGAGCTTCGCAGACTTAGAGACAGCAATAAATCTATGCTCTGCAACATGGTGTGGAGGATTAAGCATGAAAACTCAATGGCGTGCAGCTTCCTCAGAGCTAGATTCTTGAAGAGGGATGGATCTTTCAAAATAGGGTATAAGACCTCTTCCATTTGACCTGGTTTCAGGAAAATGTGGCCTTTTATATCCTTAAAGGAAAGATGGTTGATTGGCGATGGGAAGAAAATAAAATTCTGGAGAGTGCGCCTGTTAGACCCTATGACGGGAAGGTTTCTGATTTTATTGAAAATTTTCAATGGAGGCTTCCAGAGGTTAAATCTTCTTTATTGAAGGATACTTTTGAAAAGGAGGGGAGCATAAAAATTCCTACCTATGAATGTGAGGACATGTGTTTGTGGAGTTTAACCTCAGACGGTGGCTTCAGCTCTAAATCAGCTTGGAAGGGGATTAGAAGATAGAACCCAAAGGTCCCTTGGGCTTCTCTGGTATGGTGTAAAAAACTGCAGCCAAGGTTGTCAATTTTTGGTTGGAGAATGGCTCATGGCAAGCTCCCCACTGATGAGGAGGTTCAGAAGAGGGGAATAGCACTCGCTTCAAAGTGCTGCTTGTGTGGTGCAGGGATTGAATATTTAGAACACATCTTCCTCCATTGCTCTTTTTCGAAGGAGATTTGGATGTCTTTCTATGACTTTTTTTACATTGTGTGGCAGCAGTTTCTTTCTCTGATGGAGGTATTTTAGTGGTGGAAAAGCAAGCACAAATTTGTGTGTTGCAAGGAGGCGTGGGCGCTGGGTCTGATCACTGTGGCTGAGCACATTTAGCGTGAGAGGAACAACAGGCATCATGGTGGGTTGATGAGACCGACCAGGCATGTGTAGCAAATGGTTTTAGAGGATGTAAGAGCCTCTAACCCCAGCACCAAAGGAGAGGTAAAGTCGATAACTAATGTCATTTGGTGCAGAAAGTTCGGGATTCTGATTAAGAACGCTCCGCCTCAGCCAATTCTTGATGTGTGTTGGTGTAGACCTCAGGTGGTATGGGTTAACCTAAATTTTGATGGAAGTTCCATAGGTAATTCAAGGCGTGCAAGAGCTGGTGGTCTATTTCACGACCATTCGGGAAAAGTGTTGGATTCATATAAAAATTTTATGGGTGTGACAAGTGTTTTCCAGGCCAAGTTGGAGGGCCTTATGGTGGGTCTCTTGAGAGCTCATGAGTTGGCAATAAACCAATTGTGGGTGGAAACGGACTCAAGAGTTGTCGTGATATCATTTCAGCAAAAGAAAATCCCATGGTATGCTCTCCAAAGATGGATTTACCTTCAGCCTTTCTTGGAGGGAATTGAATGGAAGATCACACACAACTTCAGGGAAGCAAACTCGATCGCTGATTATTTGGCTCGAGATGCAGCAAAGATTGGGATATCGGGTTCGAATATTGCATTCCCTGGGCACGTTCTAGAGATGATGAGAAGAGACGCTGATGGAAGACCAAATTTCAGATTTGGCTAGTGCGCTTTCCCTCTCCCCTGCTGATGGCAATGCCCAAGGGGGGGTTAGGGTAGCGATTTTTATCCTTTTGTTTTATCTCTTTGTTTGGATGTTTTTCCTTTTATTTCCTTTCTTTATAATATAAATCCTTTCTAGTGAAAAAAATAATAACTTGACTCTATTGCATAGTGACACTAAAATTTGAGATCTTGTCAATCAAGACCAGTTCCTATATATATATATATATATATGATTTTTTTTACAGGTGTCAAATTATTTGTAGCCTTACTTTTGTACTCTTGTGATATTCAATCATCTCCCAATCAAGACAATCAATTCTCGTTCCATGTATAGAGAGAATCCCTCAATCATATCCCAATCTATCTAGGGACTATTCTATACATATGGAATGTATCTCAACACCCAAAATATAGTGAAACAGTACCTTATGGTGCATGTAGGTTGCAACCAACCGAAGCACATAAACATTGTGTTTTCTTCATCTTTTCTTCTTTATTTTTTTTATAGGATGCCAAAACAAAAAGAGAAAATGAATATGTTGTTCATGTTCTAGATTGGAGTTAGTTTTGGTTTTCTCACCACCCCACCAAAGGATTGAGTCAATTGAAGGTGCAAGTGAGTGCGACTCATGGATACATATCGATATTGGTGATGATTGATATAGTAAAACAAATGTTTTTTCTTTTTTTGGGAGGAGGAAACTCATTGTCTAGCGTTCCCCACACTCACGCACATCCCCTATTTTAGGAGGGCAGTGACATCTTTTCAAAGCCTCTGTGAAAATAGGGGCTGTATGTGGGCATGGGAATGCTAAACAGATAGTGTTCTTTCTACTTTTTTTTTTTTTTCTTTTCTTTTCTTTTCCCTACTAGAATCAACTGGATGTGGCTGATCCGCAATAGTATTGGGATTGATATTGATATTTGTGGCGACCGATGCTAATGCTGATACCATTAAGTAAAACCTTGGTGCAACCGATAGAAGCCTAGATGGCCTATACCAGTTGGTAATGTCTTGGGATTGAATCATTCCTTTCCCATGGAGGCCTAGGGGTTTTTGTTCTAACTTCTAACCCATAGGGGTTTCTTTGTAAAACCACAAAAATTGTAGGACAAAAAAAAAAAAACGATTAAGTTTTCCTAAGGCATCAGTTCACCGTGGCCCATGAACACCGTACAATAGAAGTAAATATATAGCGAGAGAGGGGGGCACATCAGGACCTTCACTGAGCAGTGAAGAAAAACTTTGTAAAAAAAAATAAAAAATAAATAAAGAATGGGAGGGGGGAAGGTGTAATTGTCCTTAATTGGAAGTAAGATGAAATTGCTATTTTGATTTTGGAAGTCTCTTATTTCTTAATTTCTTTTTGAATTGAATAGAGTAATTACATGACTAGATAGAGAATTCTACTTTCTTCTTTACGATGGACATGTTCCGTAATGAACAAACACTCTTGAGGAAGGAAAAAAATCGTCTGCAATTCCGATCTTGTACAATTTCGTAAAATACCATCTTCAGGGGGTGACACGTGTATTGATACCAATGCAATGGTCCAGATCTGATTTAAATGTCTTTTCACTGATTTAATGTTTTACTAGTTATACCAGATCTGGACCATTGTATTGGTATCAATACACGTGTCACCGCCTGAAGGTGGTATTGCACGGAACTGTACGAGATCGGAATTGCAGACGATTTCAACCCCATGAGGAAGGATCCAGTCCTTGTGATCTCACTCAAGGGTTTGCCCGTGAACCTGATAAGATTGTAAGTCCATGCACCACAAACCATTCCACAAATAGGTGCAACTATGTACACCCATATTGACTCATAACGTTTCCAAACAATGGCCGGCCCTAAACTCCTTGCCGGGTTCATCGATGATCCTGAAATTAACCTGTCAATAAAAGTCACATGCACATACTCTCTCATTAAATTTAGACTCAAGTTCAACCATATATATGCATGTCCATGGAAACCTTTAGGGTTACCGTCAAATCTCCTGTTGTACTGAATTTTCAAAGCTCTATTTTGACACTTTACAAACTCTATTTGATATAAAATTTGACATGTCAATAAACACCAAATATTCTTTACCCTTAATACTATAGAGGTTGAATGATTTTAATAAAGATAAATAATATAAATAATAAATGGTAAGTTGGATAATACCCAGCAATAATCACATCTAGAATGCTAGTAACTCCAACTGCAAGCCCCGCGAGCTCTCCAATCTGCATCATAAGAAAGCCCCCTTAGATGTTGAATCTACTGAAGGATTAGTGATTCAAACAAATAATATTACGAAACTATAAAGGACCCCCCATGATGTTTAATTTAATTTGTTATTACAATTTTTTTTTTTTTTTGAGTAGTTTATGTAGAGAAAAGCCATGACACATTCTAAGCTTAGTAATATAGCCTTACGTAATTATGTAGAATTTAATATGGTCTAAGAGTTAGGTTTAGAAGAACCACTAACCGCACGGTTATCAGTTGCGAAACCAGATACAACAAACATGAAGTAGAAAGAGATGATGAACTCCAGCACAAAGGATTGCAAATCTGATCCTGTTGGTGCCGACCCAAAGAAATGACTCCTCCTCACCAAATAGTAATCTAAGGGTTACACTTGCGAGTGTTGATCCTAGGAGTTGTGCAACTGCATAGCCTGGTACCTGCAAGTTCTCATAATAATAATAATAATCATAATAATAAAAAGAATTGAGGAAAAGAGATTTAATACAATAGGGATTAAAAATCTTGTATATCTTGCTATCAGAGTTAAGTTTCATTGATTTTCTGTTATTTTATTGTCAGAAAAAAAAAAAAACCAAATAGCTCTCATAAAACAATTCCGAATAGATTGTAAGAGTTGAGATTAATCCGAATTGGGGTCAACTGATTCCGATCTGATTCTGGAGATTACCATTCATTGTGCAGTGAGAGTGTGGTTTTATTCCATGTATCTAAATCAAACCATAGAGCAAAGTTTCAAGCTTCAAACTGCTACATTAGTTGTGAATTTGGAATACAATGATATCAGTAATGGTCATGGTTTATTAATGGGTACCACTCAGTTGGCCATAACACTAGCTTCCTTTCTATAGTAGCTTACCCATTCATGTATTGCAACAAGTAATTAAGAAGGTTAACGATCTGGCTCCTCTTCAATAGGTTGAACGTCTAATTAGACATTTTATAGCTGAAAGGATTCAGATACGCACCCCAACACATGAGCATGCGACCCTAAGAGGATCTTTTTCCAAAGAGTAATGGATATTGATCCAAAAAGATCAAAAAGCAAATCGGAATAGGTGGAAAAGAACTTGTTTTCCCAACATGAAGAACATCTAACATGTTTACCTGGAGGTTCTAAAACATCGTTTGGTAACGTTTTAAGAAACATGTTTCCTTTTCTGTGAACTCAAAAACAGAAAAACTCTTAAAAAAACTATTCAATAAAACTGTTTGATTTCGCTTGTTCCTATATTCAATAACGTTTTCATTCCACCTGTTTTTTGAAACATAAATAGAAATTTTTGAGATAGAATAATGATAGATTAATGGTGACTGTTAATTCACCCGTTTCCATGAAAATCTCCCGCAGGAAGCGTGGGCGATGGTAACGGCAGGATTAAAGTGGGCCCCAGAGATATGACCCACAGAGTACACCATGGCCATCACTGCAAGTCCCCACACCACTGATATCCCAACGATAGTCACCTGACCATCTTGGATCACATTCACCACTATAGACGCACACCCAGCAAAAACCATGAAATACGTAGCCAAAGCCTCTGCTATCAACTGCATTCACCCATTCAAACTTACTTCTCAGCTTAAAAATGGCAGTTCCAATGAAAAGTAAGAAATGGGTATCAACAAAAATTGAGATTTTTATCTCTTATTCAATGTTCCCAGGCTTCTACTTGTGCCTTGAATCACCTAGGAAGAGCAAACTATAATTAGTTGATGAAAAGGTTAATTACCTTCTGCAAGAAAGGTACATATACAGAGAAGCTTGATCCCTTTCTGTTGACTGTTGATGCAGAAGCAGGAGCATTGTGGTCCTCTTCCTTTATAACCTCACCACCTTCTTCAATATTAATAAGAACATCTTCCTCCATGGACTTTGAGAGGTTTAAATTAGTTTCAGAGATCTCACCCATCACTAGTAGCAGAGACAGATCAACTGTAAGGCACAGAACACAGAGAGAGAGAGAGAGAGAGAACTCAGAGTTGATCCTCAAGCTTCTTTGACTCATGTAGTTTGGATAATGTGAGCAGAAACAGAGAAGATCAACTCCAATTTATAGAATTCCAGGAACCCAAAAACAAAGGAGAAGAAAATGAATGCATGATCACGCGGATAGGTCAGAGGAGTGTGTGTTTTGAGGTATTTGGATTGATTTGACAAACAATTTAATGGGGGTCGTTGAAAAGTGCGAGATGCATATCAGGTGGAGAGAAGAAATCATTCAAATTTGTTTCAACTTTCCACACGGTTATCACTATATGCATATTATATTGTGCTCGTTTTCCTGGCTTATTTTGGTAGCTTGAGATAAACTATAAAAAAGATACATCTTGGTGTCACTATACCTAATGAAATGTAATGTTTTACTATTTGACACTCCATACAGAAATTAGTCCATGGGACAGAGGGCCCGAACTTTTATTCAAAGTTTTAATGAAATTATCAAATACCATCAAACGGAAATGAATATAAAATATAAATTAAATGGCATCTTATGTAATTTTAGTTACTTCGTGTATTCATTTTAAGATGAAATTATACTAATGGAGTATGTCTAAATGTAACCCACCCGGTTACAAAATCCTTGTAACCTAAATTTCTGTGTCCCCATTATTTTGTCATTTTATGATTGCTTTTAAGGTCAAAAATGTAAATTACTATGTTTTCATTATTTTGTCATTTTGTGATTGCTTTTAAGGTCAAAAAAGTAAATTACTATGTCCCCATTATTTTGTCATTTTGTGATTGCTATTAAGGTTAACAAAAGTAAATTCAACCTCAACTTTTTGGATCGTTACTTTGATTTAAACGGCAAAATGAGAGGTAATTTTGAGAATGAATACACTCTTCCCAAACAACCCGAACAACCCCTCGCCCCAACTGATCGTCTTCCTCTTCACGAGTCTTTCTGTTACCTTGGCTGGTTTTTATGGCATAAAGTTCGGCGAGATCATCTCTAGTGAGTTAGGTAAAGACTCTCTTTCTTCTCGGCGTGTCCAATGTTTTTCTGGGTTTTAGGGTTTAAAACTTCTGATGGACTTCATTTTTGTTTTTTGAAGTTTAGAAAATAAAACCTATTTCCAAAAATTCATGTATCAATTATATTGCAGTAATTTCTATTGTTATGCATTAGAGATGAGGTCGGTAAGATAGTTCTAATCATCTCTCTCTCTCTCTCTCTCTCTCTCTCTCTCTCTCTTCAAAGAAATCAATTGTATTAAACATGCTAGTGTTTTCTAGAAAGGAAAAATTCAAGAAGATGACAAATGGCAATATTGTAGGCTTTTTTTTTTTTTTTTGGTAAAGCAATATCGTAGGCTTGGTACTACTACAATGATGACATGTGAAATTTTGTAATTATAATATATTTTATAGGTTGATTCTAAGGGTTTTGGGATTGATTCTGATCAATTCTAATTTGATTTGGATTTGGATTGATATTGGCAACTATTGATTTGATCTCTGATTTCGTGTTTAAAATCGATTATAAGGTTTATAGGACTAGATCGTGGGTCTTAAGATTTGAGGGATTCTAGGGTTTTTTTGGGTCCGATTTGGATCAAAATTTATAGCAATCAGTTCCAAGGATGTAGGGGATGGTATCGGTACCGGTCTCTGTCGATGCCGATTCGATACCAATCCAGATCGGATGGGATCGGTGGGTATCGACCTATTTTACCCATGATTTTTATAAAAGGTACTACTTTTTACCTATTTTACCCCTGAAATGATCCAGATCAAGGATCGGTCTCAGTCGATACGATCGATCCCAGACCGATACTTGAAACCATGATCAGTTCGATCTCTAATTCCAAGTTTAAAATCCCTAGTTGATTTGGCTAGTTTGGATCAACCCCAATTCCGATTATTACAGAATTGCGGCATATCTAGGATTTTTGGGATTGGGTTGTTGGTTTTTAGAATTTAGTGTCAATTCTAGCATTTTTGTGACTGATTCGGATCTGATTTAGACTAGAATCATTAGGGACCAATTTACTCTTTGATTTTGAGTTAAAATTCTGGTATTAGCCGATTTGGATTAGAATTGGTCGTGAACTATCCAACTCCGGCAGTTCTAGAATGGTCAATTTAGAATTGGAATCACTAGAGGGATTGTTTTGATACTCAATTTCGAGTTTAAAATCATTGGTTGAATAAATCAATTTCGATTGAAATCGACCATAGTAATACCTATTCAGGCTATTTCAGAATGTCTGATTATAAGGTTTTTGTGATTGATTCGATCCATTTCCGATTTTGGTCATTTTGATCTAGATTTTATCTAGTATTAGACCAAACTGAAATCAAAGTTCAATTTCAATTCAGACCGATTCGATTTTTATTGAGTTGACTTAATAGCCTCTTGTAAGTAATATGTTCTCTTTTAGTAATTTTTTAAAGTTGTTATAAGGTTTTTTACGGTTTCGATTTGCTTGATTTGGTCCAATTTGATTTTTTACCGATTTGATAAAAACTCAAATCGATAAAGGTTTGTTTCACGTTTCTCTTGATTAGTCCAACCCGCTCGGATTGAAAAAGGACACCCTTACTCAAAGCAATAGACCCAATCACCCAAGGTTAGTATAATTTTTTTCTTTTTCAATCCCATGTTGGACTTTAGAGAGACGAGGAATTGAGATTTTAGATTTCAAATCGTAGTGATGGGTCTGTTTGAGGATAAAATTCCATTTCTATCATTTTTTAAACACTTTGTCATAAAAAGTTGTATAGTAACTTTTAAGTTTTTATTGGGAATATAAACACATGAAATTACGTTTTGAATCCCCTTGAACCAATCATTTCTTTCACATTACAAGACTTTTTGGTAAGAAAAGGGGGTTACAAGCCTTTTGTAACCTACCTAGGTTACAACTAGACAAACCCATACTAATGAGATGTTTGTATAGTCTTCTATTACATAAACTAACCCATATATTGTTATATGGTCAATAAAGAAGCGTTATATCTCACTAGGCACAGTGATTGGGCAGAAAGCCCTTAAAAAGGGAAAATAAAATATTTGATTTCTCATTACTATTCATAGTCTTGAGGCATTTGTTTTTGTGGAGGAGAGTAGTTTATCTTATTTACGTAATATAGAGATTATCTTTAGACTACATAAATTGTGCAATTGGGACAGGGTTCTCTATGCTATCAGTGTAAGGAGGAATCTCTCCTGCAACACCAATGGCAACATGTTAGATGGTATCACTAATAGGGACTCACAATGCTATGGGAAGAGAGATATAATAAATAAAAAAAATTGACTATGTTGCATGTTGTATACACCAATTTTTTTAACCTCAGAAAAGATCAGATGATGAAGGTAGGAGCTCTATGGAATCTCATTGGAAATCTCTCTAGCTCACCATTAGTTTTCAGGAAAATTATGATTTCAGTAGCAAAATTACCAAAATACCCATGCATTTGCTCAAATACCAAATCTATCCCAAACTCTTTCGGGGCTGTTGTCAGATGGCTACACGAAAGTGACGAAGTTGCTTTACTACTGAACCATGCCTGTCTGTTGGAACGAATTGGATGATCGGCCAAGGGAACAAGCAACGGATGAGCATTAGCTAATCTACGATCACTGTTGTGCATTAACATGTGTTGATTTACAACTAACTTGATCTACGACCACCCTCATTCTCCTTTCCCTAACATGAACCTTGAGTCATCAAAGTCTTTCTGACTCGGCCTACGCTACTAGTACTTCAAAAGGCGAAACTCTCGTTGTAGTTTGACGACCTAAGGGGCGAATACTTTTTGTTATCTAAAGGTGAAGAAGTGAAGACGGAAGTGCATGCTAGCGCACTCCGGCTTTCTTTGCATGCATGGCCGAACACTTGGCCCAACGGGCGAACATGCCGGGCTCCGGCGCACCTGCTTGACACCTTTCAAAGCACTTTGACGTGTGAACCAAAATTAGATGTATTTTGGCATTTTGCCGTTCAAACCTAAGGAGACCCCTCATGTCAGCTTCAAAGCTACTACGTACTTGGATAATTCAATAGAACAGCTATGGCGCATACGAAGTGTTTTATTTTTATACTTTTCCTGGTTACAGCCAAGAGGGATTCATGGCTGGATAGGGATGTGTTTTAGTCTCTTTACAGGGAAGAGCCTCCGGGTAGCAGCTACTCGTCATGAACACAAGAAACAAGTGATTACTTCCAAATTCAATGTATATGAGCTAAAAACTAGACCAGTTGACAAAAAGAAGATAAAGAAGAAGAAATAAAAGATAAAATAGCTATTTCGATTTTTGGAATACAGTACAAGTCTCTTATTTCTTAATTTGTTTTGAATTGAATAGAGTAATTACATGACTAGAGAGAGAATTCTTCTTCTTTTTTCTTTGCAATGGAGATGTTCCGTAATGAACCTACACTCCTGAGGAAGGAGATCTCACTAAAGGATTTGTCCGTGAACCTGATAAGATTGTAAGTCCATGCACCACAAACCATTCCACATATAGGTGCAACTATGTACACCCATATTGACTTGTAACGGTTCAAAACAATGGCTGGTCCCAAACTCCTCGCCGGGTTCATCGATGATCCCGAAATTAACCTGTAAATAAAAATATCACATACATAAACTCTCATCAAGACACTATTTTCTTACAGTCGACGATCCCATATATAATGACTTTTTTTTTTTTTGTTTTTTTTTTTTTTCAGGTGATAGCTCAAAGGTCACTAGGCTTGGCAAAACCCACCGAGGGGCCATAGAGAACCACAAGGGACCCAAGAGGGGCCATCAAGGGGGGCTCACAGGCCACACTTATTACTATTTTTTTCAAGAAGGCACCAGCAATTTTTCCTAGGCTTACACTAGAACCCATCTACCTAGCAGGAACTAGAATTAAGCTCATCCCAAATATATGATGATTTATTATGAGAGAAAAATCTGACTTCATGAACCATGCGTGTAGATAAGTTTTTCTTGATGTCCACAAATTTTGTCGCATTGCAAAAGAAAGATGTAATAATTCCAGTCTAGAAGTTTTAGTCACAAATTCAACCATATATGCATGTCCATGCAAGGCTATATATAGGACCACTACCATGCATATATTTTTAATTATTTATTATGCGAATTGGCAAACTCTATTAGAACTATAATTTGAAATATGAATTCCTATGCTATTGGAGTTGAATGTTTTTAGTAAATTTTTATGAATAATAAATAGTAAGTTAGATAATACCCAGCAATAATCACAATTAAAAGGATAGTTGCCCCAACTGCAAGCCCAGCGAGTTCTCCAATCTGTATCACAAGAAAGCAATCTGAAGGATTGATGAGTCAAACAAAGATATATACTAATCACAGGACTATATAAAAAGGGGCCATGCATGATGGTTTTTTTTTTTTTTTAATGAATGAAAAATATATTAAAACAAAAATGAAAAATTTACAAACTAGGCAAGATACTATCAAGAGGCACTAGGCCCCAATAAACAAAAAGAGAAAAAGGATCAAAACATGAAACTCACTATTGGTTTGATTTTCTAATTCTCTTATTAATCTGTCTCGTTCTTCATTATCCATAGTATCTATTGTACTATTTTCAACTCCTGGTCTTGTTTCATAATCTAAGATGATCTTTGTTTAAAAATGGTCTTCTTGCATCAGATCTTCTAAGATAGTATCTCTTCTGCGGTTGTCTATAGTTATAATTGCTTCTTCTTTGATATCTAGGTCTATATTGGGGTCTTTGTATTCTAGTTTTAATGTTTTGTTTTCTTTGATAAATATCTTTTCCTTCTCTTCCATATATCTGAGGTACATATATATCTTTACAAAAGTTATATTGTTCTTTCTGAAATTGTTGTTGAATTTGTATGGTTATACATTTTTCTTTCAAACATTTTATAATATGTTGTATTCTAATACCTATATTATCATTTTCTGGAATATCATTTATAGGGTGCCATTTTTGTCTTATTTCTTCTCCTAATTGTCCTGGTAATTTTTGGAATAATTTATCTTTTATAGATTGGGTAAAATAATTTCCGCTTATGCTTGCAAAATAATAATATTCTTTAAGAAAACTTTTTGCATGCCTATAATCTGTTAAAACTAGTCTTTCTAACTGTGCTAAAGCTTCTGTTTGTTGTTCTATCCTAGAACTATTAGGATCACGCCCTGTTGCTAACATATGTATTTTGTTAACAAAATTATATGGATTTGGTCCAAATATTTTTAAGGCTCTAAGTTCTTCTGGGTATTCTACCTTATATCTTTCCCAATTTGCTTTCATTGTTTCTCCTAAAAATGTTTCTAAATATTGGTATAATTCATCAGTTTCTTGAGGTTCTTTGAATTGTAAACAGTCATTTAAAACTTTACTTTTCCATATATCAAGTACTGAGTCTAACTTTTGTGGATCATGATATCCTATATTTAATATTTTTCCTGATTCTTTTCTATCTGCAAATACTACTGGTTCTTCTATTGGCATTCTTTTTCCTTTAGGTTTATAATGTCTAAAATCATCTTTTGGTTGTTCTAACTCTGTTGGTTCTAATTTCCATCTTGGTCTATTTCCCCAAGCCATATTTGGGTTATCAGGTCCATATGGTCTTGTTTGATCATAGGTTACATCATTCATTGCTTCTATATTTTGTAATTCTTCTATATCAGATTCCAAACTTTCATTTATATCTTCATTAATTTCTTCATTAATTAATAATCTAGGATTTATTTCACTGGTTTCACTAAATTTATCAGTAATAGAATTTAATTCTGTTATTTTTCTTATTATAAATCTATCACCTCTATCAATTAGTTCTTCATTTTCTGTTATAACTCCTGATTCTATTGCTAGATTTTCTAGTCTTATTTTATCTTCTTTAAAGAGTTCAACTCCTAATTTTCTTTTATATAATAAAGTTCCTATTAGACCATATTTATCATGTTGTTTTAATGTTTTTATTTCTTCCTGTGTTATTATCCTATCTTCCATTATCACTATTGGTTTGATTTTCTAATTCTCTTATTAATCTGTCTCGTTCTTCATTATCCATAGTATCTATTGTACTATTTTCAACTCCTGGTCTTGTTTCATAATCTAAAAATCTTAATCTATAATTATTGTTACTATCTTGATATATCAAACTGTCTCTTGGTATATAGACTGTGTTAGAGTCTTTATCTTCTGTTATTCTGCTTAAATTCCATTCTTGTCCTGCTAATATCATTGGGTCAATCTCTGGTGGTTTTAATAATTTACTATATTTAGATCCTATTCCTTCAATAACTTCTTCAATTGAGATTTTGTAATTTGTTGTAGAATTATTAGTTATTTTTCCTATTAATCCTATACACATCATTATATTATCGCCTTTGAACGAATCATATCCTTTTGTCATGACTTTTATTTTTATATATTTTGGTAATTCTTTTATTTTTAGTTGAAAATCTGGTGCTATATAATATAATGCTTTATTATTTGATAAGTCTACTTCTGTCATGGCTAATAAGGCTTGTCTTAACTGGGTTTTAAGATCCCATCTTTCATCTATTAAACAAATTAGGACTTTAGTTCCTACCTTTTTCCTAGCAAATCCTTTTATTCCTATTGTAAATAATCCTAAGTGAAAATATCTTTTGTTTGCTAATAATAATTGTCTTATTGATTCTTGACTAATTACATCAATAGTTTCTACTTCATCATTTGATACTGATAAAGTAACTTCCTGATATCCTGAAAATAGACTAGTATCTCTTAAAAATCTATTATGTGTATATAGTTGCCTAGGGTTTATCATATGGGCTTGTTGTGTACTAAATCTAGTGATGTCTGATTCAATATCAACTATTTCTTCTAGCCTGATATCTTCACTATTACTATTACTACCGCTTCCTCTCAAGATTCTTCTAAACATACTTTCATCAGTTGTATTTTGAGGTCCAGTGTTTTGTTCTTGCATTGTTCTACTCCTTCCTGAAAATGGTCTAAATCTATTCATTTTAATATATATGGTTTTGTTGAAGTTCCTTCTTCTATAATCTTTTCTGCTGGTATAAAACTTCCATTAAAAGTTTTTCTTATAATTTTTATATTATCATCAGATGTAGATATTTTTAAATTACTTAATTTTTGTCCTATATTATCAAGTTCTTTAGTAAAATTAATTTTCGTTTTTATTGATTCTAATTCCTTTAATATCTTAATTATTCCAATTATAATCAAATTATTCTGTGTTATTAAAATCTGATCATGAGTTGCAGGTGGTTTATATTTAGTTAAACCTTGATTTTCTATAGATAATCCTAATGAAAAGTCTTCTAATAAAATTTTTAACTCTGTTAGTTCTGGTTCTAAATTTGTCATTAAAAACTTTAAATGTTTTATTCTTATTTGTTCAGTAAATAAAATTTCTGAAATTTTATGTATTATAAAATTTTAATAAGTTTTCTATATTTTTGATTCTTGTATCAAACTGATTAGTTATTTCTAAAAATTTTTGTTCTATCTTTGTAGATAATCTTAATAATTCTAAGATAACCATTTTATCAGATTCAGTATCTTGTTGGGTTTGTTTTAATAATAGAGTAATACTTCTATTGATATAATCTAAATTTTGTTGTATTTTGTTTACTTCTGTTCTTATCTTGAAAATTTCAGATTGTAAATAATCTATTCTGTCCATTCAGTAAAACTTCTTGGTAAAGCTAATATAGGATAATATCTTCTATGAGAATTCTTCCATTGATTATATCTAATAATTTGATAATTATAATTTCTAAGTAATTCTTCTGGACTTAAATAACTTTTTTGTAAAATAATTCTTTTAACTTCTTCTGGACTCAAACAGAGCAATAACTAGCTCATAATATATATGTTCATCAGATCATGCATGAGGTTTAATTTGTTATACAAAAATTTTTTTTGAGTAGTTTATATAGAGATCAAAACCTCAAATAAATTTGGAAAAACTATATATGACACATTCTAAGTAGAATTTGGTCTAATTAAGTTGGGTTTATAAGAAGAAGAACTGACCGCTCGGTTGTCAGTTGCAACACCAGATATAACAAACATGAGATAGAAAGAGATGATGAACTCCAACACAAACGATTGTATGTTTGATCCTGTTGGTGCTGTCCCAAAGAAATGATTCACCTCCGCACCAAATAGTAATCTAAGGGTTACACTTGCGAGTGTTGATCCAAGGAGTTGTGCAGTTACATAGCCTGGTACCTGCCAATACTCATAAGGGAGGAAAAAAATAGTAATTAGGGGAAAAAAATTAATACAGTAGGGACTAATTAATTAGCTCCTTCTATAACAAACCTTTATGTGCCAAGGCTTAAAAACCTAGAACCTGACATGGGATCGATTTCCAGTAATTCTTTTGGGGAAAGAACGCTCCCTGGTCACATAGCTCCTACATCAGCACATGACTAATGAAGGACGCACATGGACATCAAGGTGAGTTTTTGGATTTCATAGGGGTAGGACATCATTTCAACATTCATTGTGCAGTGAGAGTTGATTTTTGTGCAATGTAAACCAAACCAAATAACTATCTAAACACCCCCCCAAAAAAAATAAAATAAATAAAGAACAAAAGTTTCGAACTTCAAACTGCTATATTAATCGTGAATTTGGAAGCCAATGATATGATCAATCAATGGCCATGGTTTGTTGATGGGGTACCTCTGATCATTTCGCCATAACACTACTTTTTCCATACTTAGCCATTGAAGTATCACAACAATTGATTGAGAAGGTAAATGGGTGTTGATTCGAAGGGCTTAAAACCATTTTGTAATTGGCCATCCATGCACTTAATATCATTATCCTAGATTTTTTTTTTCATTTTTAATCAACAAAATAAAAGAAATTCAATGAAAAATAATTCTCGTCACTAGATTGACAAGACTAAATTTTGAATAAAAAAAAATCTATGGAAACATTTTTTTCTTCCTTCCCTTTCCATTTTGATCGAGGGTTTGGCCCATTCCAGATTTTAGAACCTTTGTTGACCCAATACCCCCTTCAAACACCAAAATCATGATTCATGACTGATGCGGAAGAAACAAACAATGATTAAGCAAATAATTCAAGTGATCAGAAAATACCTTTCTAAACATTGACACTAAAAGATGGTGTTAGGGATTCGGGGTAGAGGGAGCCCCAAAATCTAGTTGTGATACGACTTGTTAGAGACATGTAAAGATTTCATCTTTATAAAGATGGTATTCAATTCATATGTTTTTACATTAGGTTATTTATTTTCGATGTGGGATTATTACTTTTAATTAACCTGCTTCCATGAGAATCTCCCGTTTGCAGCAAAGGCGATGCTAACGGCGGGATTAAAGTGGGCGCCGGAGATGTGACCCACAGAGTATATCATGACCATCACCACAAGTCCCCAAACCACCGATATCCCAACAGGAGTCACCTGACCATCTTTGATCACATTCACCACTATAGACGCACCCCCAGCAAATACCACGAAATAAGTACCCAAAGCCTCTGCTATCAACTGCATGCATACACCCATTCATTCAAAATTACTTCATTCTCAGCTTAAAAAATATCAGTTCCAATAAAAATTAAGAAATGGGTATCAACAAAAAATGAGATTTTAAAAAATTCATATTTAATGGTCCAATAAAACTAGACCTAGTTGAAGAAAACGTTACCTTCTGCAAGAAAGGTACAGAGATAGAGAAGCATGATCCCTTTCTGTTGATTGTTGATAAAGAAGAAGCAGGAGAATTGTGGTCCTCTTCCTTTATGGCCTGATCACCACCTTGTTTGATATTAACAACTTCAACCTCCATGGATTTCGAGAGGTTTAAATTAGTTTCAGAGATCTGATCACCCATCAATAGTAGCAGAGACAGGTCAACTGTAAGGCACAGAGTCCACAGAGAGAGAGAGAGAGAGAGAGAGAGATGATCGTCAAGCTTCGTAGCCTCAGGTAGTTTGGATAATGTGAGGAGAAGCCCAGAAGATCAACTCCAATTTATAAGAAAATGGAAGCATGATCACGGAGAGTACTGTGTTATTTTGAGTTTATGGATAGATTTGACTGAAAAACCTAAAATTATTTTTGCTTTCTTAAATATTTCTTGTAAATTTCCTTCTCAAAAGATCCATGGTATTAGGAGGTGTTCACATTGATGTGGGACTAGACACTTCAATTCTTCCCCTCACTTGTAGGTGGATCGAGATTGGAATCACCTTACACGTGGACATGATTAGGGAGGACAGAACTGGACAGAATCGGAGAGAACCCACTCTAATATCATGTAAATTTCTATTTTGAAAAGACCGATCAGATAAAAGGATGTGTTCACAGGAATATGAAGAAAATGACTTTCCTACTCCCTCAGATTAAAAACTTAAGAGCAAGTGTATTATGTATAAGACATAGAGGCCATGCTAGATTACCGATGAGTCCCCAAAAGGGACACATGTGTCATTCCGCATCCCTTGTGTCAGGGCGTGATCCCTATATATATATATATATATATATTATACTTTACTCGTTTTCCTTACTTATTTTGGTAGCTTTCAGGTAAAACACTAAAAAATTTATATTTGCTATCTAAAGACTACTCACACTCTTCAGGCTTTTGGTTTATTATGGGGGGTGGAGTAGTTTATCTGGTCTACGTAATTTAGAGATTATCTTTAGACTACATCACGGATTCAGTTCACGGAATAGATACTGGGCACTGGGCACTGTTTCAAGTCAAAAGACATTAACGACCTAGAGTAGGTACATTTAAACTACCTAGGGCGTTAATATCTTGGGCACTATTTCAAAATCTTGTATGTATTACTAAGAATAAGAAAAGAACTTTATTTATTTATTGAGGTCTAAAGGAGGATAGAACTACATATGAAAGAACTCTTGAATGAAAATAGAAATGGAAATGAAAAAAATAATTAATCCTAGTTCCTTCAAAAAATGGTAAGATCTTTAGTGCAAGAAGAAAGGGTTGATAGGTATCATCTTGAATTTGTTCAACTTCCTTTTTTTTTTCTAACAATTCCAAATCTGGTTCATCACTTATTTATGTCGAAAAGAACATGTTGAGCAAACTCCCCAATCATAAGTATGAGATCCACATCTATGAAACATGGATTTATTGGTGCTACACCTTTTCCTTGGCAGGAAAGAGTTACGATAAAATATCTATGCCTTGTTTATCTCTATGAAATGGAAGGAATATGTATTCCCTCCATATCTGCTAGTTTTGGAATTTTTTTTAATATTTGACCCTCTATATTTTTGTACGATCGAATCCAATTTGACTATACATAAATTGCACTAGGGGGAGGATTCTCTATGTTACCAATGTAGGAGGAATCTCTCGCCCTATGCCAATGCCACATGTGGGATGGTATCATTAATGAGAGGCACACAATGGTCTAAGAAGAGGAAGAAAATAAAATTCCTGTGAAAAAAGGGCATACGTTAAGCTAACAACAAGAGATTTTTTTTTCCCATTGTATGACAAAGCCATTCAAATGGTATTGAACTTTAGGCAAAGTAAGCCGCAAGCCTGCTTACATGTTTTTTTTTACATGTTTTTTTTAGCTAAAATAGAATC
Organism: Macadamia integrifolia; assembly: GCF_013358625.1. Taxonomy (NCBI): domain Eukaryota; kingdom Viridiplantae; phylum Streptophyta; class Magnoliopsida; order Proteales; family Proteaceae; genus Macadamia; species Macadamia integrifolia. The sequence continues at coordinate 10,147,063 of NC_056569.1, forward strand.
CGACATGTGGCAAAACAAAGCATTAAAAAATCCAACATAATCAACAAGAGTGCATACCAATATACATGGGCAACTAATCGAATTTGACAAGTGATCAATCTAGACCAGTTCCTATAGATATTTGATGGTTTAATGCCATATCATCCTTTCATTTTGCATAGCTAGGTTTGCACTCTCAAGATACCCCTCTAAACTTTGAGACAATAATTTTTTTTTCTCGTTTTGTGTTTTAAACCCTAACTATCAGTAACTTGACTCTTGCATGATGAGGCAGTGGACTACAATAAACTCACTTATGAGATGATTGACACTTTGATGTCATCTGATGAGAAATTTTTTGTACTATCAATCTTATTAATTTGAATGGCACATGCCATACATACGTCTACTATCTCAATATTTTTTTGTTAAAGGAAATTGTAGGGAAAATTTAAATATGAAATGTAGGTTGTTTCTGACAATGAAAAAAATAATTAAATGACCCTTGATGTAGCCTTCTTTGGCTGAAGACTTAGTTTCACTACTCCTAAACTAATAAAACTTGGATGTCATCTCCTAAGCTTAACACAATCCTACAAGTAACACCCCCCTCAAATACCATTAATTTTTTCCCTCAAGAAAAATCATTTAAAAAAAATCAATATGGTTTCATTTGATTAATTAAAGTATTCTATATATATATATTTTTTTTTCTGTTATTGATAACAGATATTATTTTAAACTTTCTGGGGGGAGGGGTTTTGGATGTAGGATAATTAAAAGAAACATTGAGTATAATTTAGTAAGTGAAAATAGGATAATGTATTCAAAACAACAATTTGAATAGCCTAAATATTCCTAGGCTGGTTAAAAAATTAGTCCCAATACTCCTAAACTGGGAAAATCAATGGGATGACATTCACTGAGCTTAAGATAATTCTGCCTTCAATCCCTTCCAAATACTAAATTTCTCTTCTTACGAAAAACAAGAAAACCTTTAAAAAAAAATGAGGGAGAGGAGGGAAATCCAAGAGAAAACAAGGGCCACAGTCATCCCAGATAGTTCTATTTGATTAACTGAAGTATTCTATATTTTTTATTGGTAGCAATCACTTTCTCACACTTTTTGGAGATGGGTATCTTGAAAGTATGATACTAAAAATAAACATTGAGAGTAATTTAATATTTGAAAAATAGTATAATATTTCCAACAGATACCATATTGATAAGCTATCAAAATGGCACAAATATCTGCCATTTGATAAATAAGACACAAAAACTTTGTGGATAGATAGATCTCTAGGTAATATTATTCTGAAATTTTTACCCAAAATAAGTTTGCCAAGTCACAAAACAAAGTTAGAAACCATAGTGGGGTCGATTGACATGCACAAACAGGAGAGAAAATACATGGATGCATAGACATAAATTGTAAATATTTGAATAAATTTTACATATGACAACTCCAAACCTTGGCTTGTCTACGTGACAATCAAAACTATCTACATCATCTATGACGTGGCTCAAAATAGTGGCCTATTCTGATAAGGTTATTAAAATAAATTTTAAAAATATAAATAAATTTTGAAAAATTAGCAAATGATCCTTGACATTGCCTTATTGGGCTAAGAATGAATACCTATAATCCCAGACTATGTCAGTTTTTGTTTATTGATTTTTTTGTACTTAACAGAAGTCTCGGATAGAGACTCATTTGGCATTTTTGTAGTATTTGTAGATTCAATTCCCTACCGACCACATGGATCATGGTAAAAAAATCTTCATGATTCCTCCTGTTTTGATTTAAAATAGGGTACGAGTTTCTCTTTAACCACGATATCGTTGGATTGCATGGATGCATGCATTAGGGAGAGATGATTTGGACTTCATAAAATAAGGGCTGATACTTGACAGTGTTATAATAATACAAAACTCCAATCATAAGATTACATCATCAATGGATAAGGAACTCTTTATTTTTCGAGGGGTGAAAGAAAACTAGTTCTTTAAATACAGAAACAACGAAATAAATACAAATGCATCACCTGTTATTATTTTGATTATTATGGAAAAATAATTTCTATAGGAGAGTTGATCCCTGCAACCAAACACAAAAGGTTAAATTACCTTAGTCACCATAATGAATAGAAAATGTCATCTCTATGAATGCTTCCTCATATGTGTTCTTCTCTAATATTATTTTAGAAATCATCAGAGTTCTCCTTTCAAGTACCACTCATGGATGCCATCTTGTATGGTCTAATATCTGGCGAAGAGGCAAGTCCTCCATATAGGTCTGTCAGTGGCCCACATTGGAATGACATATGGAACTTTAACTTTACATTTTAATCTTCGAATGTGCATTCCCATTGGCTACCATATACAGTTGATTTGACTGTTAAATCATAAAATTCTAAAAGCGGCCATTCCCATTGATTACCATCATTTTCCTGAATTTTGAGTTGCTGTTTTTAATAATTATAATTGGAATTCTTTCTCTAGGATCACAATATCTATTACATGGCAAATCAGAAGGACCTAATATCATCAATAAATAAGGCCCAAAATCCCATCCTCGTAAGTTAAGTTTCAAGCTTAATGGAGTTAGTCATTTTTGTCATGTAATAAAAAAATAAAAAATAAAAATAAAAAAAGCATGGCCTCTACTTCATTGTTGGGTAGTGGGAGTTCTCATGAAAGCATTAATAGAGATGAAAATAATTTCGTCTTTCATGAGAGGTGTGGTAATCAAATTACCCCCCTTTTGTTTCTAGGTGTATGGACTATGTTGATTTTAAAGTTTTTTTTCCTAAATATTTGAATTTTATTAAAAAAAATTAAATTTTAAAATATATTTAAAAAACAACTATCTATTTAAAATTACCATAACACATACTCGTATATAGCACAATTACGCTGACTTTAAAGTTACTTTTCTAGTTTTTTCTTTTTCTTTTTCTTATTTTTTGCTGACAAGAAAGCCTTCTAACCTGTCTAGTTTTATGGTTCAGTTCCAGAGTAAATCTCAGTTACATGTAGCAACACCTAATCGTATAACAGATCGATCGATTGCGGAAGACTCAAGTTGGAGATGTATATTATTTTTTTCAGAAAAAAA
>NC_056569.1:10150179-10153878 GCF_013358625.1 Macadamia integrifolia
AATGACCTGGCCCAATAGGAAAATCCCAATTCATTGGGCCTTTCGATACAATCAAATAGATTACCACAAGGGCGCCATATTCGAATAGCCCAAACTATGTGATTGAATATATAATAGTTATTCAAAATAATGGACTATAACTATTATGACTATATAATATAGTAGAATCACTTGCGCTGGTGATATTTTCTTGGACTACTTTACCTTTCTTGTTTATTTAAATAATTTAACTTTGATCTTTCTTATTTTCCTATTTTTTTGTACCCTTTGTTTTTCTTACAATTAAAATTAGCTTCTTTATTCATCGTGAACCCTCCACTCTCATTAGTTTCTTTATTCGTCTCATATTTTCCCTCATTGCTGTCTCTCCCTTCTATATTAGGGAAAGTCGGATCTCCTTCCATCTCTTCTCAATATTGAAAGAGAAGCTGTCTTTAGCTGGACTTTCCTTCATTGCTCTTTCTCTCTCCCTCTTTCCATATTATAGAAAATCGAATTTTCTTCTATCTCTTCTCAAGATTAAGAGAGAAGCTATGCCTCCTTCCATAAATGTATTGTACTTCCAAAGATACTCTCCTTCTTGTCTCTCATTGTCTCATGCAACCACACACTTTCTAACTATCACCTATTACACTTTCTAAAAACTCCCATCTCCTTCTATCTCTCCCTTAGACATGTTTTTCTTTCTCATTTGCATACATCGTTCTGTTTACGCTTCTCTCTTCGGTACTGAATTGTGCTAAGCACGTCCCTTAGGCCTCTAGGGCTTTCCAAATTCCTCCGGTCATGCTCCCGTTCTGGGTCTACATCTGAAGATCGCACGAGAGGGTGTTCAAGCCTTGCATGCATTTGAGGTCAGAGCATGTCCCAAAGAAAAGCACAAGTTTAACAAGAACAACTTCTTGCCTTCGTTCCATTAATCGGCAAGTAGTCTCCACAACAAGCCAACCTTTGATTTTCCCTGCAGCCCTATAGAAAGGGTTCTCAAGTTTCATTTATGAGTGCTTTGCAGAAGGGAGGATGACAAGCTCCTTCTAAGTTCTACCTGATCTTTTTGGACTTGTAATTCTAGCATGCTAATGACTTTGACTACTGGTGAGATCATGGTCAACTATATTGCCCTATACAACAAGACTAGCATTACTACTATTGGAATTGGTTTCTTAATCCTTCCTCCTTTTTTTTTTTTGTAAAGCATAACAGTAAAAGATGATTAAGTTCTCCAAATATTTTAAAATGGCACACTTTTGTAATGATTAAGTTACAATATTATAATCGTGAGTTTGAAATATGGAAGCAACCTCTCTGCAAAGTAGAGACAATGCTGCGTACATTTGCCCCTTCCAAGACCTTAGCAGGAGCCTTGTTGACTTGGATGCTTTCATTATACTTTCCTTTTTTGAAACCTTATATTAAAACTAACAGCATCAAATATATGCATGGATATAAAATTAGTACATGGTGTTAGCTTTTTAATGTCAATCTTTTGAAACTTATTCTTGCCATTCAATGCATCATACATTGTGAAAAACTTGAAACAGTGAATTTTCCCCACCAAATATTTACTAAATGTAAGTGACACCTTATTACATTTAGTAGGCAGATAGACTACTTGCAGCATGCCTACTTATATGAAAATGTCAATTTGATCTTATGTTGTGCATCTAGTAAAAATTATTCCATTAAAAACTCTCATTGGATCCTAGAACAAAAACTGTCTAGAATTATCTTAGTTTTGTGTCATTGACATTAAGAAAATTTGGGATTTTAATCTCCTAATTCAAACTCCTTGTTATTTTTTAAGTTTTTTTATCATAGAATAACAAAAACTGAAATACCTACCATTGAAACTGATAGCATTGAAAATGAAGTTGGTATATATATCCTTCCATACATGATCTATGCTCCAGGATGAGATTGGTCCCATAAAAAATGCAGCTAAAGATTGTCGGGTGGCAGTCATAGTTTTTTTTTTTTTAATCACTCAAGTGGTACTTGGGTTTCTCAGGTTATGATTCAGCATTGAGTTTATTTGTTATTTTCTGCTCCTTCGATTGCATTCTGGATACCTTAACTTTTTTTTTTGATGAGACATTAGCCCCTAACATTTGAACTCCCTCACGAGCAAATGCACGTATGGCTTTACTTGTATATACTTTGGATCTTTATGCATAAATGAAAATAAATAGTGTTATTAATAAATCGGGTTTGATGGATATACATATTCAGCATAACAATCTTTCTGTCTTTGCCCATTCTACGCAAGCTAGTGGTGGTTGTGGAACTATTAAGGAAACCATGACATGTATGATGAAAAATCAAAAAATGGAAAACGAAAAATGATGAAAAATAAAAAAATGGAAAATGAAAAATGATGCTTGATAGAAAATAAAACCCAAAAACCAGGTGATAGAAATAGAGACTCGAGTGGAAGATCATTTCCTTCATTGCTGGAATCACCATTGAGGGACTCAAATCAAGTTCCCTTGAGAAAAGATCAGCCTTTGTAACCCACTTTCAATTAGAATAACGGTTACATATATTATATTTAATCATCCAAACCTTATTTTTTTATACCAATAAAAGTAATCATTCAATGAAATTTGGATGACAACAAAATAAGACACTAACAGATGTGTTGATTCTGCTGACTCTTTAATTAATTAATGGTGAAGTATCTAAAATTTAAATTTATTGGTATCTAAGATTCAAATTTTTTTGAAATTTATCAATCAACATCAAATTGATGCAAAGGGTAGGTGATTGATAGTTTCCTAGCCACATTTGATTCGTGAATAATATGCGTAATATACATATATAAGTTTGATTTTTATTAGTATAATTCATTGTGAATATAAAATGGGGAGCAAACAGTCTAACATTTGTTTTTTTAGGCGAGGGGAGGAGGTTCAAGTATAACAGTTAGGAGAGTGTCTTCTTAGCAAGCAAGCATAGGGAGCGTACCAATAAGGTGCAGCAAAACATTTTGATATTGTGGAAAACAGTAAGACCATCTCATGTGAGGAGTAGAGAGATCGACATAGATGTGCTTAGTGTACCCTACCTTAGTAGCAGCTCAAATTTTACTTTTTCCCATAAGCTATGTTTGGAAGCCAAAAAAAGAAAAAAAACAAATGGAAAAAAAAAATTAAAATATCAAAATATAAAATTTAAGATAGGGAAATATACATAAACCTGACATGACCTCATCATGATTTTTGTCTTCTTATATATATATATATATATATATATATATATTTTCTTGACTTCCAAATGTAACCTTGATTTAATCTATCTCATAGCTATGTTAATTTTCTTAAGGGACATTAAATTATTTTCTCCTACTATCTATTGTATAAATTTCAAATTATAAAAAATAAATGAGGAAGACAAAGATCATCTAGGCACTCTATTGGCGCTTCAAATTATATCTACAATGATAGAGAGGATGTTACGTCACAAAAGAACCATCGAGAACGAGTAAAGTTTACAAAATTAGCCTAATAGCGTATGGGCAAAAAATAAAGGTTATAGTGGAATGAGACACTCCCCCCACCCCCAACCCCCGCCCCCACAAAAAAAAAGATTCATTTGGTTTGCATTAATCAAATGTGTAATAAAATTATTAAGGAAAGTGTTTTTAGAATAAGAGGTAATATACAATACTAATAATTTGACTCTGTTAAATTTTGTAGAAGG
>NC_056569.1:10153908-10163348 GCF_013358625.1 Macadamia integrifolia
TTTTGGCACAAAATCCCAACAGAGGGGGGAGAATTTATTTGACCTCAAAGGGCAAGAATTGAGAAATAAGAATTAGGATATTCACCAGATAATCGGACTTTCAAAACCCCTTAAAAGCAAATGTCGCCCTAGTTAAATCCCGGATAAAGCTTCCTTCTTAAAATGTTTAAGCTTGAGAGGTCCATTGTCTATTAGGAGGAAATAGTGGAGGGGGGGGGGATTGTATATGGGTGAGGGTTCCCTAAAAAGCAGCATGACCCCTGTATAAACGAAAAAAGATTATGAATTATTGAAATAAAGGACACTAAATGTGATTAATTTTAATGGTTATATTTCATGTAAGTACAATTTTACTTGAGGGAATATGGCTTACATTAATCTTGGTGTGGCAACTCATAAGTTTTTGTTTCCTTGCTTATCATTGATTAGTAGCACTTTTGGGTTTAGTTGTAGGTATCTTTTCCTCAGTAATATACAAGAGTGTCAAAAATTAGACCGGATCAATTGAATAAACCAAAATCGATTGGATTAGATAACCAAAATCAATCAACCAAAACTCTTTATTAATTGGTTTTTTTTTTTTTTTTTTTGTTTTATTGGGGGGGGGGGGGTGGGGGGTGGGGGTTGTATATAAAAAACTGATACTGGATTGATAATAGATCGATATTTAGGATCATTAAAAGAACCGATAATGGTTTAAACTAACTGGACTGATAGTTATTGGTTTTTGTAACCCAAACTTCTCTGCTTAAAATTGGATTGAACCATTATATACAAAAATCAGATCAAGCCGACCATTTGACACCCTTAGCTTGATGTCTAGATTCGCTCCCAAAGTGAAATTTGGGTCTTCCAGCAATTTTGATTCATTTTTTTAAACTTTAATATAACATTATAGCTTAAGAGTTGTGACTATATTACATGGAGTAGAAGATAAAAAAATCCTTCTAGACATTGCTATGCCCAGTGAAGTAAAACATTGCAAACCCAAGGGAGTCACCCAATTGGGAAAGTCCAACATCTTAAAATTAAGAGGTCATACTCTCCTTTGGGCTTAACTATTAAAAATAAATAAATAAATAAATTTGACTGTATATGTCTATGGTGAAATGTTATACTTCACTGGGCGTCGGGGTTTTAAAACTTGGTATCGATCACAATCGAAACCGATACGATATGGATCAGTATATGTAAGGATCGGTCAAGGAACGGTTGGGGATTGGCTAGGATCGGTTTTTTTTTTTTTTTTTTTTTTTTAGTTCCAAAAAACACCTGAACTCCCTTTTTCTTTTTAAGTGATTAATGAATAATGATGGTTGAAGATGAAGTAGAACTTACAACGCAGCGCTTCTCGTCATTTTTCTCCTTTTTTTTTTTTTTTTTGGTCTGTTCCTCCCAATTCTCAAGTTCTTGGGCTTTGGAACCCCCCAATTTGAATGCGGCGGGCACAGCCTGGCCTACATCCCCTATTTCTTCCCCAACTTTCTCTTGGCCCGCCATACGGTTCCACCTCCGCTGTTGCCTGGCTGACTCGACGATGGCACCCCCACACCAACCGAGCCGCTGGGTCAGGTCCATCACTGACCTCCTTCGTCTCCCTCTCAACATGTTCAAGTAAGGCCTGTGTCTCGCCCTCGCTGCCTCTGTATTCGTCGGCCGCCGCTGCAATCGCCAGTCTCACCGAACCTTTACAATCTTCTTGTGAATCGCTGGTCGCCAATCGCTAGTCGCCAATATGAACGACAAAGAAGAATTCTCTATCACAAACGAAAGGAGAAAGAACGATTTTAGGGCAGAAGCAGGGGCATAGCCGCATCTCTCTCTCTCTTCTGTTTGTCTTGAGTTTTAAGTTTTAAAAAATATTTTTTTATTGAATCAGGTTGGATCAGATGATCCGGATCTATATTCGATACCCAGAATGATACTGATACCCGTCTCAGGATCGATGGGATCGATCATCTCAATCGATACTTCCGATCCGATTCAGCCAATCTGACCGATCCGATACCAATACTTGATTCCATGCTTAGCATAGCGAGGGCAAAGAAAATCGAAGATAAAGCCCACAAAAGGATCTATATTTGTAATATGGCTTAAGAGTTTTAGTTGTAAAGCTAAGTGTTCTTAGTCCATTATTAGCAAGGATCTATACTTGTAAGGTCCAATTTTAATATGGTATTTTCTTGACAAAAAAAATCTTAACGTTTGTATTTAAAGGGCAAAAACCTAGATTTCAATCTAACGTTTATGACAAGAGATCCACCAGTGCTACTGTAGTCCTTTCGTCATCTGGAATGGACAGAAAACCGCAAAATGGGCCGTTGCGCTTACCATCAATTCTATTTCGAGAAATTGCACCCAAAAAAATCCTATTTCGAGAAAAACCCACCAACCAAAATAACAAATTTCAGGACCGTTGCACCGAACCTAAATTCAAACTCCCGAACCACTAGTGACCGTCCAGTTCCTCTCTCACTCCCGATCGTCACCGTCCATTAACACACCCACGAGACAACTACCGTTGCCCCTGACCAAAACCAGGCGACCTTATGTCACTCTTCCCTGTATCTCCGGATTTCATCTTCGTCGTGTAAGAGGAACAAAACCTCCACCGCCACCAACAGCAGCAGCAGAAGAAGAAGAAGAAATGGTGGCCAAACCCATCAATAAAACTCCCACGAAATCCGTCAAAGATCGCCGGAATCGCCGCAGAAAGAAGTCGCCCCTAAAGCATGTCTCCAACGTCGTCGCTTCCATCAACAGATCCTTCTTCATATGCCAACGTCGCCTCGTCAAGATCTTCAACAAATTAGCCAAGATCGGCACCCCAAGTCACCGAAAGAGAGGGTTCCAGATCTTGAAGAAATGCAAAATCGAGGACGAAGAAGAAGCAGAAGCAGCAGCAGCAGAGATTGCATCGAGTCCGGTCTGCCGATCTCTGTTTCACAGTAATGGGCTTCCACCTTTGAGTTGTCCCGAGAAAAAGACGGTCTTTTTGGACCTTGATGAGACTCTGATTCATTCCAAGCCAGACCCACCGCCGGAGAGGTACGATTTCGTGGTGCGGCCGAGAATCGAAGGGGAATTCATAGATTTCTATGTGTTGAAGCGTCCAGGCTTGGAGGAGCTATTGGATGCCATAGGAGAGAAGTTCGAGATTGTGGTTTTCACTGCGGGATTGAAAGAGTATGCCTCCTTGGTTCTGGATAAGATTGATCCCAAGGGTTTGATCTCTCATCGACTCTACAGGGATTCTTGCAAGGAGATGGATGGGAAATTTGTGAAGGATTTGTCGGAGATGGAAAGGGATTTGAGTAGGGTTGTGATTGTTGATGATAATCCGAACGCTTACATGTTCCAACCTGAGAACGCACTCACTGTTCGTCCTTTCGTGGATGATATTCAAGACCAAGAGCTTCAACGGGTGATCAGGTTCTTCGAATTCGCTGATTGCTTTGAGGATATGAGGGATGCCGTCAAGAATTATATCTCTTATGCTCCGGCCAACCAGAACTCTTAGATCATCTCTAATGTTAATTTAGAACCTTTTTTTTTTTTTTACTGGAGATCAGTAACTTAAAATTGTCTTTCCTTTTAGAATTCTTTTCTTTGTGGAGATCAATCTTTGTTGAAAAATGTCATTTGGAAGGAAGAAATAATGTTTCAGATTTATTCATGATTTGGTTCTTCCTCTCTTTCTGCATTACACTTCCTTGCTATCCTCTACAGAACTGAAATCAACAAATAATCAATAATACTCTGCTTGTAAACTCCCATTGTCACCCCCAAAGAAGAGGTTGCATAAAGGTAGGACCGTGGGAGTTTTCAGTGAACTGCAACTCAATTTAACCAGCCATCCTCCCACTGAGCAGTAGTCTTACGATCAGCTTGATAATGCTCATTTTGGATAGTTGTGCTAAATAAACTTTAGGGTTATCCTATCTTCTTTTTCTTTTTCTTTTTCTTTTTTTTTCGTATAAGGGTTTTCCTTGATTGTTAGATAATATGCTTTAGGGAAAAAGAACCTGTGCTAGCTCTAGCTCTAGCTCTCCCTGTTTCTATCTCTCCTCCCCGAAAGGAAAGAAAGAGTATAATAATTTTTTTTTTTTTTGAGCAACCCAATGCACGAGGCTCCCGCTACTACAGGGTCTGGGAGGGGCAAGTGTACACAGCCTTAACCCCTAGATATATTTATGTTCTTATTTTGGGAGGAGAGAGATAGACAAAGGGAGTGTTGGTGTAAGCGGTACTCTTGAATAGAGATTCTTTTGTAGAGTCCACATCCTCTACGATCATTATAATGGTGCAGTGAGCATCATGTGGCTAGGAGCACTTGGGCACATGCCAAGGTCCTCTCAGCCGTCTAAATCCTTACTGCACTATTGCAATGCAACAAAGGATTTTTATATTGCTTTATAAGCCTTAGGTGCCAAAAATTGAAGGAGAGGCTCTTTATGGTAGTTTAATTCCTTGCTACTGGTTCCCAATTTGACTTCGTACAAACCATTGAAGTCAATGCAATTCTGCATTAGGAGTTTTAAAGATATCCTGAGAATCCATTCTTATGTTCCTCAAAAAATACAAGACAATCTGAAGACAATACAATACTTGACTTGGTATATCCCCAAATGGTAAAAAAAAAACACCATATATGCGGATCGGGCTCCTCTCCAATAATTGCACCTTCCAATGCCCCTGCAATGACCATATATGCGGATCGGGCTCCTTTTCAATGATTGCACCTTCCAACGCCCCTGCAATGACCATCCAAGGGCTAGGGGACTTGGTCACACTTCCCAACACCTGCCAACACCTAGGGATGTGTCTCCAAGCCTTCCTAGCCCTTGGATGGCTTGTTGGTGTTGGAGATGTTCCCAATCCCATGCATGGTGGACCTTATCATTTTTTTAATCATTAAAAAACATTGGATTGAAAGTACAGTATGTGATATAGTACTACAGGGCTACAAGAGAGAATAAGTTCCGAAGTAGTGGAATACAAGTGGAGAACTTGGAGAGAGTGAATACACAACCCAGGAGAGAACAACCGACTCCTTGCATCGACCATTTGGTGCAACATCCATCATGTGCACTAATGTAGGGGGTGAGACTATGCCACGATTTCACAGAGGCCAAACCATGATGTAAATTCCTTGCATAAGCATAGGATCAAACCCGAGACTTGTCCCTTATGGAGTGATATCGCAAGCCACCTAAGCAAGGGGCATTGACATGGTGTGTAAGGACCCAACACTTGTGACCTAAATTATACTAATTAGAGAATTACTATTCTAATATACTTAGTCTCATCATTGATCTACATTGTTCTTTAAAAAAAAAAATTATATATCTATATATATATATATGAATTTGTCTATGGGAAATTAAATTGCTTTTAATTTATGTCAATACAAGAGTTGAATTGAGATTTGACTTCTCATATATATTAAAAAATCTTGATTAGCAAGTTATAAGAGAAAATGAAACCTTGGTTAGCTAATATAGGAGAGTCCTAATAAGTAACAAATATTATCCTGAGTGTTGTACATGAGATAAATACGGCAAGATAGAAAGCATATCTATATTATGATGAATTTTACTAATCAAATGAATTGAGATTTAAATGAGACTTTGTTATCAGATAGAGTGTAAAACCAGCTTTCTAATAAGTTTAATATTATTTAAATCTAAGTTGTATTGACAAATTTATGTTTCAATCAAATATTATTTGAAATCCATGAATGATTTTAAAATCTTTATGAATTAAAAAAAAAAAAAATATATATATATATATATATATGGATATCAAAACAAAAGATTATTTTAGTCTTCTTTTGGTTTTAATAATGTTTTACTATCACAAGATTTATGGAATTTACATTGTTGAGAAAAGAAATACAACATATATATGGATATCAAAATAAAAGATTATTTTAGTCTTCTTTTGGTTTTAATAATGTTTTACGATCAAAATATTTATGGAATTTACATTTTTGAGAAAAGAAATCCAGCATTTGATAGTTGAAAATTGCCCCTACAAAAAAAAAAAATCCAATTTTTGTTCTTGAACTAGGAGATTGACTTTTTTATCCTTTTGGAATTTTTCCTACTGCATTGGGCTGACCTAACTACTCCTATTTCCACCAAAGTTGAAAGTAGTTATAACTAGGGGTGCAACAGGGCCGAGTTGGGAAAAGTTTTTGAAAACCTAGGCCCCGAGCCCCTAGGGCTTCTCCCAAGCCTGCCGTGGTCCTAGGTTGGCCTAAGATATCATCGCCCAGGCCCGGCCTTGTTGGGCTCAAGGTGGGCCATGCTTGGCCCTATTTTATCGTTAGACAATTTTTTTAGTTGAGTAATAACCATTTTTTTTTTTTAATAGTGAGACCGTAATGAGAGTTAAACTCAAGACCTCTTAGTTTTGAAGTTTTGGTTCTTGCCAATTAAGATACCTTGGATTCTACCCAAAAAAAACTAAGATACCTTGGGGTTAACAACAAACTTCGAGTCTATCCACCATTTCTCCTCTTATTTATTGACTCTCATTCTTTTCCTTTCTTAAATTTCCAATGTGATACTTAAAATGAATGCATTTTCTTGGTTCTTTCTTTTTATTTGGATTTAATAAGAAGAAGAAATCATAAGTAATTAACTTAGGAATTAAGACGTCAATGTTTTGGTTAGAAATGTGGAGGTTGGAGAGTATTCATAGACTTGTGGGCTCAACATGGCAAAAGGAGTACCATTTCGTTAGTATGCCTGAGCCAAAAAGAAATTAAGAGATTTTTTTTTTTGAAATTCGAAAAAGAAACTTGCAAAGCTTGAAGGCCACGAGGTGGCGCTGCTTTCAAAAAGTTGTTCCATCTCCAATAATAAGAGTTGTTTTCTCCCATATTGAAAGTTCAAGAGAAGAAATAGAGACTGAAGTTTGCTTAAGAATAAACTTAGACGTATGAAGCCACTTAAGTTATTTTCTATTTTGATTTATATAAATATAACAAAGGGAGGGGATCGTCGTCAAACTACGAGGACCTTGCGTTGTGTTTGATATTTTAAAATGTAACCGCAAGCGTACGGATCAGTGTAGCTACGGGTAGAATACAAGGAGAGCAGCCACTTTATTTATTTATTTATTTATTTTTACTTCTTTTAATAATACGAAAAGGAACCGATTAATGGTTGTCATCTAATTCTAATTACCGTCCTAAACATATGTATCTAAAATAACATCCTAACCATTCATAATCTAAGAATTTAAAAACGCAAGCCACGCAATTAAAATTAAATAAATAAATAGCTGAAAATAAACACCCCACGCAATTAAAAAGCAATGAAGGAAAAAAAAAATGCTGAAATAAAAATTAAGTAAAAGAAATGGGACAAAGCTAGAGAGAGACTTACAAATAGGTTTCTCTACTTAGCCCGAGGGATGCATCATAATATGGGCTTTCCTACTTAACTAGAGAGTCATTCTTACAAGGGTTACTCTACTTGGCTTTAGAAAAAGGGAGACAATTAAAATAAAATCAATAAATTGATAGTTCTATGGCTAAGAGGGGCAAAGCCAAAACATACACTAGTCATGAACCTTGGGGAAAAGGGATAACAATAATGTAACAACTGAAATTAAAATCCTAAATTAAGAACGAAATGGTAGTAGAAGAGGGAATGAGAGGGGGGAAAAAGACTACTGAAGGAGCCTACTTACTTGAACTACAACTATTGAACTGAAAAATTGATCGATTTGAGAAACTACCAGTACTAAAAACCAGATCTAGAATAAATCAAATCTGAAATTTCTAGTACTAGAGAAAACAAATCTTAAGAAAAAAAAATTGAACTTGAAAGACATGCTTCATAGATTGTTCTTGTCACCTAGAACTAGAACTTGAAAATTACAACTTCAATTGCTTAAATAATAAAAATAAAAGACTGAATCAAAAACAAAAGTGCTTGCATTAATTGAATAAAAAGAACTTACAAAAATGTTTAAAGCATAGACCTAGAACTAGAGCTAGAGAAAGAGAAAACTAGAGAAAAATATAGAGCAACTAAAAAAAAACCTAGAAGAAGAAAGAAGTGCTTCCTCCCCTTGTTTTAATTCTATTATATAGAGAATGGGGGAGAGTATCTTTAGCTTCTAAAAAAAAAAGATTTTTTTTATCTTGTTGATGAGGTGGAGGATAGAGAAGATAGAGAATTGTACGAAATAGGGAATCTCCAACGATAAATGTGTTCATCACGTTGGCAGCAATCCCTCTGCATCAATATATTGGCCAATGAGAACGCATGTAGGGGCATCCAACAAGGGTGATATTTTTTATTTTATGGGGGCATGACGGTCATTTTGCCCTTTTGTGTCTGGGTACAGGTGTCTCACAACTTGGCAACCTTCTCTTTCCCATACAAAAAGGGAGAAAGAATGTTGCTAGGCTACATAGCATATGCGTGTCTCTTTATGTCTATATCTCTCATTCCTCCTATAAAATGACATATCTGCTCCTATTGTGAGAGGAAAGAGATACAAACACGAATGCGCTAGCATGCACTATACAACTAGATAAGGAACTCAATCACATATAAAAATGTGCAAATTTATGGAAAAAATAAGCCTAAAAGGTAACATGGCCCCCTCGCCCAAACATAGGGGAGGCAAAATGATTGGCCCACCCCCATGAAAATCAGAAATCCCTCCATTGTTGATGCTTCTATAAGCTTTCCCATTGGCCCTTACACTAGTATAGGGCCACGTTATCTTTTAGGAAACCCCTCTCCCTAAATTTATATACATGGCTAGATTGGGCCATGTCAGATTCGACCCAAGCCCGGTCTAGCTCGACCAGGGCTATGAATCTCAACCCTGGTCCGACCTGCGGGCTGAAAATCCCATCCCAGCCATGTCGGGCTCAACGCGGGCTTCGGGCAGGCTCAAGCTCACCAGGAAAACTTGCATCCCTATGGGCTATGGCCTATTCCCTGGCAAGAACTCTTATCTCATGGGCCTTGGACTAGAGGATCCCCGATTCCATGCCCAAAATAGAGATTGAGGGTAATATCGTAATAGGGAGCCGCAGAACCCGACTTCACTTGCACAAACAAAACCCTAATCCATCATAAAAGGATACCTCTTCTTCTATATCGCTTCCGTCCATCCCAGACTAAGAAACTCCCCCCCCCCCCCCCCCTTCTCCCTCCCACAGAAGTTAGCTGCGCCGGAAGGAGATCTGATCTTTCTGGTTTCCATCCGCAATGGTATGAATCGATCTTCCTACTCACAATTCACAGCACCTCGTTTGTTCCTTCTCTCTTTTCTGATTCTCATTATTTGCTTTTTCTTCTAATGCTTACTACTACTGATCACAGACGTTCAAGAGGAGAAACGGGGGCCGAAACAAGCATGGCAGGGGCCATGTCAAATTCATCCGCTGCTCCAACTGCGGCAAA
>NC_056569.1:10163368-10176097 GCF_013358625.1 Macadamia integrifolia
CCAAAAAGAAGTTAAGAGATTTTTTTTTTTGAAATTCGAAAAAGATATCCTGAGAAGCTTGAAGGCCACGAGGTGGCGTTGCTTTCAAAAAGTTGTTCCATCTCCAATAATAAGAGTTGTTTTCTCCCATATTGAAAGTTCAAGGGAAGAAATAGAGACTGAAGTTTGCTTAAGAATAAAGTTAGACGTATGAAGCCACTTAAGTTATTTTCTATTTTGATATATATAAATATAACAAAGGGAGGGGATCGTCGTCAAGCTACGAGGCCCTTGCGTTGTGTTTGATATTTTAAAATGTAACCGCATGCGTACGGATCAGTGTAGCTACGGGTAGAACACAAGGAGAGCAGCCACTTTATTTATTTATTTTTTTTTTTTTTTACTTTTTTTAATAATGTGAAAATGAACCGATTAATGGTTGTCATCTAATTATAATTACCGTCCTAAACATATGTATCTAAAATAACGTCCTAACCATTCGTCATCTAAGAATTTAAAAACGCAAGCCACGCAATTAAAATTAAATAAATAAATAGCTGAAAATAAACACCCCACGCAATTAAAAAGCAATGAAGGAAAAAAAATGTTGAAATACAAATAAAGTAAAAAAAATGGGACAAAGCTAGAGAGAGACTTACAAGTAGGTTTCTCTACTTAGCCCGAGGGATGCATCATAATATGAGCCTCTCTACTTGACTAGAGAGTCATTTTTACAAGGGTTACTCTACTTGGCTTTAGAAAAAGGGAGACAATTAAAATAAAAGCAATAAATTTATAGTTCTATGGCTAGGAGGGGCAAAGCCAAAACATACACTAACCATGAACCTTGGGGAAAAGGGATAGCAATAATGTAACGACTGAAATTAAAATCCTAAATTAAGAAAGAAATGGTGGTAGAAGAGGGAATGAGAAGGGGAAAAAAGATTACTGAAGGAGTCTATTTACTTGAACTTCAACTATTGAACTGAAAAATTGATCGATTTGAGAAACTACCAGTACTAAAAACCAGATCTAGAATAAATCAAATCTGAAATTTCTAGTACTAGAGAAAACAAATCTTAAGAAAAAAAAATTGAACTTGAAAGACATGCTTCATAGATTGTTCTTGTCACCTAGAACTAGAACTTGAAAATTACAACTTCAATTGCTTAAATAATAAAAATAAAAGACTGAATCAAAAACAAAAGTGCTTGCATTAATTGAATAAAAAGAACTTACAAAAGTGTTTAAAGCATAAACCTAGAACTAGAGCTAGAGAAAGAGAAAACTAGAGAAAAAGATAGAGCAACTAAAAAAAAACCCTAGAAGAAGAATGAAGTGCTTCCTCCCCTTGTGTTAATTTTATTATATAGAGAATGGGGGAGAATATCTTTAGCTTCTAAAAAAAAAATGATTTTTTTTTATCTTGTTGACAAGGTGGAGGATAGAGAAGATAGAGAATTGTATGAAGTAGGGAATCTCCAACAATTTTGCTTCATTTTTCCTTTTTTTTTTTATCTCTCTTCTTCAAATGTGGGTAGCATCTTGGATGATTTTTTTTTTTTCTTTTCATCCTCTTGTGTAAGAAACCCTTTGGCCGACCTCCTTTGAGTGATGAGTATGAGCAAAATGGCAACTAAGACGTTCGAACTTGAGACCTCCTAATAAGGAAGGGATTTTGCACATCACAACTCACCAACTACCCTAGGTAGTTGTTGTTACCAAAAACAAATCTTCAATCACTTAAGGATGTGATCCATCGATTCTTGTTGGCATTTGAAATATTCCTTGTACCTCTGGGACAACTGCAAACGGGCTACTTCTGCATCTCGGTTCAATTCTGATCCATTATTCTTTTTCTAATCTGAAAAGAATAATCACTTATACAGTTGACCAAATGAATGTGTACTTTTAATTGAACACATCCATCTTGCTCAAAATTTCGTCATCTTCGCAACCATGAAAAAAAATATGACATTTTTACATGTAAAATTAGAGATATAGTACCTGATATTCCTTATGGCCTTGAAAATATAAAACCTGTAAAAATAGAGTAAAACCTAAGGTAACTCCATTCTAAATATGTAAAATGCATGTCTTACTACCCTAGATTTCACACATAAATGTACTCATCACGTTGGCAGCAATCCCTCTGCATCAATATATTGGCCAATGAGAGCGCATGTAAGGGGCATCCAACAAGGGTGATATTTTTTATTTTATGGGGGCATGACGGTCATTTTGCCCTTTTGTGTCTGGGTACAGGTGTCTCACAACTTAGCAACCTTCTCTTTCCCATACAAAAAGGGAGAAAGAATGTTGCTAGGCAACATAGCATATGCGTGTCTCTTTTTGTCTATCTCTCTTATTCCTCCTATAAAATGACATATCTGCTCCTATTGTGAGAGGAAAGAGATACAAACACGAAGGCGCTAGCGTGCACTATACAACTAGATAAGGAACTCAATCACATATAAAAATGTGCAAATTTATGGAAAAAATAAGCCTAAAAGGTAACATGGCCCCCTCGCCCAGACATAGGGGAGGCAAAATGATTGCCCCACCCCCATGAAAATCAGAAATCCCTCCATTGTTGATACTTCTATAAACTTTCCCATTGGCCCTTACACTGGTATAGGGCCACGTTACCTTTTAGGAAACCCCTCTCCCTAAATTTATATACATGGCTAGATTGGGCCATATCAGATTTGACCCAAGCCCGGTCTAGCTCGACCGGGGCTATGAATCTCAACCCTGGTCCGACCTGCGGGCTGAAAATCCCATCCCAGCCATGTCGGGCTCAACGCAGGCTTCGGGCAGGCTCAAGCTCACCAGGAAAACTTGCATCCCTATGGGCTATGGCCTATTCCCTGGCAAGAACTCTTATCTCATGGGCCTTGGACTAGAGGATCCCCGATTCCATGCCCAAAATAGAGATTGAGGGTAATATCGTAATAGGGAGCCGCAGAACCCGACTTCACTTGCAAAAACAAAACCCTAATCCATCATAAAAGGATACCTCTTCTTCTATATCGCTTCTGTCCATCCCAGACTAAGAAACTCCCCCCCCCCCCCCTCTTTTCCCTCCCACAGAAGTTAGCTGCGCCGGAAGGAGATCTGATCTTTCTGGTTTCCATCCGCAATGGTATGAATCGATCTTCCTACTCACAATTCACAGCACCTCGTTTGTTCCTTCTCTCTTTTCTGATTCTCATTATTTGCTTTTTCTTCTAATGCTTACTACTACTCATCACAGACGTTCAAGAGGAGAAACGGGGGCCGAAACAAGCATGGCAGGGGCCATGTCAAATTCATCCGCTGCTCCAACTGCGGCAAATGTTGCCCCAAGGTCTTTTTTTTTTTTGGTTCTCGAATCGTTATTTTTCAGAATAATTTTATATTCAATTATGTAGAATTTATTGGTTTTTTTTTTTTTTTTCGTATCTGCTAGGATAAGGCAATCAAACGATTCCTTGTTCGCAACATCGTAGAACAGGCTGCGGTTCGTGATGTTCAGGAAGCTTGCGTTTACGATGGTAATTTGTCATTTATCTGTTCGGAGTCATTGGATTGGAATTTTTTTTTCAGTTTGTTTTTAAGGTTTTCACTTTACAAATATGAATGTGGCCTCTTTTTTATTATGGAAAGGCTACACTCTCCCCAAGCTGTATGCTAAGATGCAATACTGTGTCTCCTGCGCTATCCACTCTCATGTGGTTCGTGTGAGGTCCCGCACTGATCGCCGCAAGCGTGAGCCTCCTCAGCGTTTCAGACGCAGGGTATGTCTTCACTCTTGTCGCTTTGTTTATAAATTTTGTTATTTGAAAGAATGAATTGATGCATGTTTATGGTTTATGCTTATGTTGCCTTCATTTGATTGAATTTTTCAGGATGATATGGGAAAGCCGGGACAGGGTCAACGCCCACCTGGTGCTGCAAATCCTGTCCGCTCATGATGAGTTTTTGTTCTTTAGTTTCTGGATTTTTTAATTCTGTAGGAAGGATGTCAATGTACTTGAACATGGATTAGTATTTCAATTTTGCAGCTGAGTTTTGTTGACTACATTGTTTTTAGAATTTTGGGTACTCAAATGGAAAATGTGAACATATAAATCTTCTCTCTTAATCAAATTTTAGTATCCTTTTGTTGCCGGCCTTTTTTTGTAGTGATAGCAATGTTATTTATTTTCCTGGTGGGTTTTACTGATTTTCAATTGTTCTTTGCGTGCGTGAATAAGGATTTCTGAGTTGTCACTCTTTTTGTATGGGAATATAATGAAGCATTAGATGAACCAATTCAATTGGAGATGAATTGTAACTTTTGACTAGATTAGATGTAATTGCCTAGTTGCTCTGTTTGACGCTTTACTTGTTTATGTATTCCCAAGGTAGGAAAACATTCCTAGCAGGACATTATTGATGGTGATATGTATCCAATAGTTGCATATATGACCATATCCATGAATTGTAATTCAAAAATTAGGGGCTCATCTAAATTGTCTACTTAAATGTGGTTTTTCTGATACATTGTTGAGTCTTCTAGGTTTCTTCCTTAATGTCAACCTCCTTCAATGTGCTTTTGCTGATAATTATGGTTTAATATTTGCTTGCTAGATTGTTACTAGCTTTTTGATCATGTCAAGTCAATTTGTTCAATAGATAGGAAATTTTTATGCAAGGACTAGATAAATTGGGGGAAAGCCTCAGATGAGAGGTTCTGTACCTCATATCTATTTGGGTACCAACCGTTATGATTTTAAGACATTTGGCTCCGCTTCCAGTCAGATTTGTTGGAGAGTGAACCTAAGCTAGAGGCATGTGTGAGCCAGTACCATAAAACCTAGGTTCTTACTGTATCTGGGTACTGGGCAATATTTCCTTAGATGCCACATATACATCAGTGGTCTTGTCTGCGACCAAGCTAGCACATTTTAGGGCTAGTACTTGCATTTGGGCGGGATTGGTTTTACTCTTATGTTCTTCTATCCTGTTATGATTGCATGCTTCCTCTCAAATGAACTAAGGGCTTATCTTAATTGTTTGCTTAAATGTTTTTTTTTTTTTTTCTGATACATTGTGGAGTCTTCTAGGTTTCTTCATTCATGTCAACCTCCGTCAATATTCTTTTGCTGATAATTATGGTAGGAAAAGTTAATTGTTCCTAGCCTTTTGACCATGTCAAGTCATTTTGTTCAATGGATGGGAAGTTTTATGCTAGGGCGATAACTTGGGGGTTGCCTCAGACCACAGTTTGTGTACCCGTTGTCTATTTGGGTCCAGCCTTTATGATATTAAGCATTTGGCTAGGCTTCCGGTCAGATTTGTTGGAGAGAACCTAAGATAGAGCCATTTGTGAGAAATTACTGTAGAAGCTAGGTACTTACCATACCTGGGTAGTTAGCAGATTTCCTTAGATGCCATATATTCATCTGTGGTCTTGTCTGCAACCAAGCTAGCGCATTTGAGAAGACTAGTACTTGCACTTGGGTGGGATTAATTTGACTCTTATGCTCATCTATTGCGTTATGATTGTATGCTTCCTCTCAAATGAACCAGGGGCTCATCTAAATTGGTTGCTTAAAATGGGGTTTTTTTTATACATTGTGGAGTCTTCTAGGTTTCTTTCTTCATCTCAACCTCCTTCAATGTGCTTTTGCTGTTAATTATGGCTTGGTAATCTGGTATGCCGACTTTTCCTAGCCTTTTGTTCAAGTCATTTGTTCAATTGATGGGAAATTTTATGGAAGGACTAGATAGATTGGGGGTTACCCCTAGACGATAGGTTGTGTAACTGGTATCTGTTGACTATTTGGACGCCAACCATTATGATTTTTAAGCATTTGGCTAGGCTTTCAGTCAGATTTGTTGGAGAGAACCTAAGCCAGAGGCATTTCTGAACAAGTACTGTAAATCTTAGGCACTTACCATATCTGAGTAGTTGGCAGATTCCCTTAGAGGCTACATATTTATCTGTGGAATCTACAACCAAGCTAGCGCATTTGAGGAAACTAGTACTTGCATTTAGGTGGGATTAATTTGACTCTTATGCACTTCTATCCATAGTCGTCAAGGCTTCGCCTAGACACCTGGCCTGCTCCAACATCTTGGGGTTACCTAGACACTGGCAACTATGCTTCTATCCCATTATGATTCTATGACTCTTATGTGTTTCTATCCACAGTTGTCAAGGCTTCACCTAGGCACCTGGTCCCTCCAACATCTTGGGGTCTCCTAGACACTACGATAGCTATGCTTCTATCCAATTATCATTCTATGCTTCCTCTTATTTAAGGATATAGATTTTGCACTGAATTTACTGACTAAAGAGTAATGAGTAGTGCCTGACCACTTGACAATAAAATTTCTTCTGTGGGTTGCTACTGAATTTTGTTCTATGGTTATATCCAAGCTTGAAGTCTAAAGTAAAAGTGTGAAAATTACTAGTCTTAGTATCCAGTTGGATGTAGTTCTTAAAATTTTTTAACATAGGCTGTCGGTAATGTGAAGTGTGTTACATATATGCTCAATACCTCTTGGTCTCGAGTTCAGTGACTTGGTTATGCCCCCCCCCCTCTCTTGCCGACTCCGTGTGAATGGATGGATTTGATGTTGCACTTGACTATTTGGATTGTTCAACATGTCGATGGTTGTTCAAGGCTTTTGCATTCTTACTGGTGCAGGTTGATGCACATGTTAAATGCTGATTTAGCTGCGAACGCATTGTTGAAAAAAAATTGAGTTCTTTGCAGGGTTGAAAATGTGCTAGGTGGGATGTTTTTTTTTTTGCCAATTTAGTCTTGATGCATAATAGTGGCACTACAATAAGGGTTCCCAAGCTCTAGAAATATTTCTGTAATTTATATACATGAACAATAGCATGTTAGAATTTCCGTTGAACTAGCATCATGGTATATTCTGATTTTGTAATTGTGTTGTGAAAGGGACCCCTGTTCGCGTTTTAGAAATTGGATTAGAGGTCTGAAGCTAAAAGGATGGGCTCTTTGTCATTCAGCGTTGAAACTTGATACTTCTTAGGGTAGGCTTTTAATCAATTAGAAAGATTTCGGTGAGATTTGTGTCTTGTTTAGTTTCTTTACTAAGTACATTTGAACAACTTAGGGCATGTAATTCCCAAATAAAGTGGGGAGAGTATCCAATTGTAATGGTTTTGGGTAAATATTAGAAGAAAAAAGGAGTTTGGGGAAATGGGTTATTGTAAAGATATGATATTGATGAAAGAGTTCTTGATATGCGTGGACATAAATTATGATCCAACTACTGGAGGCGTGTGGCCGCAAGTTTCCTATCTGGGGAATTCATGGTTGCTATAACAGAGTGCTTGTTGTGAGTGATTGTGAAGGTAATTTGATGTCCCAAATTTTGGGAATGCTTTCTTTGTGTTCCCATTGGCTCTTGCATGATTAGGAACCACACTCTTCAGCAGGAACAGGAAACACTTCCAGTTATCCAAAAAAAGGAAACACTTCCTAATATGTTTTTGGGAAAATGGTTGTCTGGGAGTGAAGCTTATGTCAGTGCCGAAATTGCCTCTCTCTCCCTCTCCAAGAAGAGGCAAATATTTTATTTTTACATGGAGCACCATGCTTCGAGAAGGAGTTCTTTTTCCTCATTTTTCTTCAGTTTAAGGATTTCCTAAATATGACTTTTGACTTCTACTCACATTAGTTGTTTCCATCATATCCATTTGAGAACATTTTTGTGTCAAACCTGTCTACAAAGAAGCAATATGGTGTGACATAGCCCGTCGAGATAGAGGGAAACAAACGATATGGTGAAACATAGCCCGTAGAGAGAGAGAGAGAGAGAGAGAGAGAGAGAAGCAATATGATGAAATATAGCGTTTTGAGAGTAGATTTTTTCTTTTCTTTCGGTATGGGTATTAAAAATGGGAAAAGGCTCTTTGAACCTAAGGTGCACACTGCACTTCCTCACATTCTCGTTTTTCCTTATTGATTTTTTTCTTTCTAAATAAATGAGTAAACAATGTTCATGTGTATAGCAGTTTAAGCGTAAGAAACACCCTAGGTCCAGAGAACCCTTCACCAAATTATTTTGCATTTGGGCGCTTAAGTTCAAGGTGAGTGTTGTATTAGTGGTTAGCCCCATACAAGTCCAATCTCCAAAGCCCAGAAAGACCTGACGAAAACCATCCAATTTAAGATGTGGCAGACCGGATGCTCCCCAGCACGTTACATTTTATTCAAGTTTGATTTACTCAGGCTATATTTGGTAGGGTAATTTAAAAGGTTGCAAAGGAAATTTGAAAGGAAGCAAAGTGAAAATTTTCAAATTTAAACTAATAATAATAATAATAAATAAATAACTTTGCAATATTACCCCATGTGATTATATAAAGTACTTAAATTTCTTACCATGTTTATTAATGATATATTTACATTTTGTTACAAAAGGTTTTAGATAAAAGGTAAACAAAAATTTAATAACCAAATGTAGAATTATTTAGAGCTAGTGATATAGTTCTTTTAATAGAACATCTACTATTTGGACATCCCCTCCCCTTTTTATGTATCATTTTATCTTTGCTGATGCTTGTGGGACCACATTTGGCCTCTCAATCTATTATTAATTAATTTTTTTAATAAAAATAAAAATAAAAAATAGAGCTAGGGATCTAGTAACAAGGGATAATATGATTACAAAAGTTCTTTTTCAAGTTTGAAATTTTCATTTCTCTTGCCTTTAATTCCCCTTGTGACCAAATGAATATCTATGAAATATCTCATCTATAGTTCTTCTGTCCACTATCCTTACCAGTTCTGCAGACTAGCCAAGTTGAAGCACGTATAATATAAAGTCATTATGGAAGTATATCCATTGAATTGCTTTCCAATAAGCTCCTCTTTTGGTAGACCACTCCATTTGCATCATAAATATGGAAAAGATGATATGGGAGACATCAAACTCGTGGGTTTAATGGCTTCTCAAATATCAAAATCATATATCAGCATAATTTCCTGAGTTTTTCATATATAAATTTCCATTTGTCGATCAACTGAATCAATAACCTCTATCCCTTCTATCCTGACCCAAAGAATCAGTTTAATACAACACAATTTCTGGAATTTTTTTCTGCAGATGCAAGCAAATTAGATTGTGTCATAATCTATAATAGTTTCTTTACTGCATCTAGTGTGTGAAAGTTGAATGAAGCTTGCAAGGATTTCATGATGGGTTTTAAGTGGATACAATACGTCCTGGTTATATTCGAGTCAAACTGATAAACTGAATCTTGAGAAAGCCTTCAGATGACATATGAAAGCCCCAGAAATCGGAATACCAAGATTTACATGAATCAACCTTTACTGGAAAAAACTCTGATCCTTGATGCCAAGAACAGTGAACCACATTTACAGGGTTCACAAAGAAATACTTCACCGAGAACACTGACCATAAAAATAATTACTACTGGAGTGAAGTGATAGGAGGCAAGCAATGTACTGGAGAGTGGAGTTGATAGAAGGCAAGTAATGTATTTTTCTATGCCGTACTCACCAGGTTCCAGAACTAGACAAAGGAGGAGGCTTGGGTGCATCAGATTAGCAGGTGGCATTTAGAGCAAATCCTTTTAAAGTTATCATGGCATGGGGAGTTCTCTGGAAACACTGGATATAGATGGGTAGTTTGGTACCTTTGATAGAATAAAGATCTTCAAAGTAACAATTTTGGGCAGGAGTAATACAAGAGACAAACTGCTCAGAGATCCAGGAACTAGTGCCCAATAGACATCAAACATTTCAGTAAAAAACTTAAGAGCTCTAGCTCTGTTTTCCAAACTGCTATTCTTTAGTAATTACTCAATGGCTGCATCTCTTATCAAAATCCATTTTTGAAGATTTAAATAACTCATACTTAGATGAACTGCATGTTGGTGTACGATGTCTTGTATTCCGTCACAATTTAATCCAGGGAGCACTGGTACAACATCTAGACAGGCAGGATGACAGTCCCACTAGCCGATTAGCGAGCCGTGGGGGTTACAAGAGGAGCAGGAGGCCCCCCTGCATAGCAGAGGGTGTAGGGGGCACAACCCCAGCTCGAATTTTCTATTTGAGGGCAATTATGTACTTTCCGGATTAAGGTTTTTTCACTATATATTTGTAATGAGGGTTTCTTTCTCTGTAATGCAAGCAATACTGAGAGGTGTGAGGACGAACACTGTAACCCTATTCTCCATTAATAGTGAAGCAAGATCTCATCTCACCGGGGACATAGGCAACCTTGCCGAACCTCGTAAAATCCGTGTGCATTGTTTGTTTTGTTTTTTCCATTATCTTCTGCATCATTTTAGGGTTGCGTTTCTATACTGCATTACCACTAATTTATGACTAATAAATCCCTCTTCTTCTTTTTCTTCTACATAATAAAAAGTAATCTCAGCAAGAGCTATTGATCATCTCATGATATAAGAATATATCCATAATTGGAAGAATGAAAATCAGTAGAATTGCAAAGCAGCCAATGTAATTAAGTAAAAGGAAGAAGACACACAATTGATGACAATATCCACCAAATCAGATCTATTAAATCTCGTTTGTTTTCAAGCTACATCACATGACCTCAACCGATTCTCTCCACCCCAAAAGAACAAAGGGTTGAAAAAAATAAAGAACCATTTTCTAAGCGGATTGAGTTTCCGTTCAAGCATACGAGAGCAGGAAGAATCAGATCCCTCAATTAATTTCACAACAGAACAAAAGGGAGATATACAGAAAGAGAAAACTGAGCTTTCACTCACAGGAAAAGATCTGTGAAGGTAACCTCCAAGCCTCAGAGGAAGTGAAACACATATCATCAATAGCATCGCTTTGGCACCATCGGCATTTAGAGCTCTGCAAGCATTGAGATTTCGTGGACTTCTGAGTGCAATCGGGAATCATCTTATTGGTTTTCTTCAGCCCTAGCAGATTCCGGGACGAACCCATTGAAATTTCTAGATCCTCACCGACTCTGAGGAAAGAAGAAGCATAGAAGGGGGAAAAGACAAAGAAGAGAAGAAGAACGGTGAAAAGAATTGAAGCCCTGAAAGTGGAAGCCATGGAAATGGTAATGCCTTAGCAGTGGCAGACGCAGACCTTGTATGACTTCTTGGAGACTTCGCAGTTCGCAGTAACGAATGTCCGGTCCATTGGGTTTCGGACATATGAGGATTTTTCACGGTCGCCATAGCTGGCGTGCACACGCTGTATCGTTTGATGAGAAAGAATTTGGACCCTCCGATCTAACGGGGTGAAGTAATTTTACCTTCCGTTGTTAATTAGGTGGGCCAGAGTAGAATTCAATTACCAGCTTGTGATTTTGTGAGGCATGTTCCTTGCCAACTGAGCTATCCAATTGTGTAAGCTCCTTTGGCGTGGTCGTGGCTGTTAGAGAAGTAGGGCACTGGCCTAAGTCCTAGTGAATGGTCGTTTGTTTGACTTTTCCTATTTAAATGTTAGAGATCTTTCAGGGACACACAGAATTTGTATCAGTCATGAGCAATTTCAGTTTGATTTGGTGAATATGATTGATCCAATTCCCATTTTTGAAATAGTGTGCTCAGTGAACTTAACGAGTTGTTTGTTTGTTTGTTATCTAATGCTTGTGTTAGATATTTTTATGCTTTATGTGTTCATTAAATCCAATTTAATTTAATTTAATAAATTAATTATATTTTATGATTTAATGCTTATGTATATAATCATGTTATGTGCAACAATCCATTATGTACTATTTAATTTTTTACAACTATAAAGAGACTTGGATAATTTGTTCTAAGGTTATTAGATTGCATATTTCTCCAATAGGGATTGGTATGAAAATATAGATGTGAACACTTTTATGTGTTTAACGTTAATCTGTAGAGATTCTTGAATGGTTCACCATCAGTTTTGTTTGGCAATAGAAATATCTAGTTTATTGTTACATTTGTGCATTATGCACTTGTGGTGTGCAAATGGTTGATGCCTACCATTCAAGGTATAAATGTGAATGGGGTGATGTTCAATATGGTTTCCATGGCCATTTTAGGGAAAACATCAAAGTGAGTGAGTAGGCTGACTGTGATTAATGAAATTCGAGGTCTAATACTTACTTTCTGAATAATTTATAAAAGGATTTTATATTATTATATTAAACTAGGGAGAGGGTTCCTTAAAAGGTAGCGTGGCCCTTACATCAATGCTGTGACCAATAGGAATTCACGTGGAAGCATCAACAGCAACGAGATTTTCATTTTCTCATGGGATGGGGTCATCATTTCAATGACCCCTCCCTGCGTCAAGGTGTAGGCTTCTTTTTCCCATTAAATTATTGTTATAGAAAGTGTTTTCAAACATTTTTGGATCTAGTCACTTGTTATGAGACTCCAATATTAATATACAATGGGTTAGGGTTTATGATGATTATTTTATTTCATGCTTACAAAGTCCATTAGGGATGTGTTGAGGAAAGACATGCACAAATTCGGCCTTGCTCCAATAATGACATCAAATAGAGTGGATTAGAGATCCAGGATCTAGGTAGTAAACCCCATCTAGTTGTGCCTACTTCGTTACTATTTTTGTGATTTGCTTCCTATCATTTATTTTTTCTTTTTCCAGTCTTTGCTTGGTTCCAAGTAGCTAAACCCATTAAGTTAGGATAATGCTTTGTTATTATTGTTGTTGATTTTATTTCATGCTTATAAAGACCATTGTGGATGTTAGTTGTGGTTTTTTTTTTTTTTTTTTT
>NC_056569.1:10176117-10177503 GCF_013358625.1 Macadamia integrifolia
TGGGTGGGGGGTGTGTTGGTGTATGATGTCTTGTATTCCATCACAGTTTAACCCAGGGAGTACTGGTGTAGCGCCTTGACAGGCAGGACGGCAGTCCCGCTAGTCGATTAGTGGGCCATGGGGGTTGCAAGAGAGGCAAGAGGCCCCCTGCATGCGCCCCCCACTCGAATTTTTTTATTTGAGGGAAATTGTGTACTTTCCTGATTAGGGTTTTTCGCTATATATATTTGTAGCGAGGGTTTCTAGATATTGTTTACTTTCCGAATTAAGGTTTTTCACTATATATATTTGTAACAAGGGTTTCTTTCTCTGTAATGCAAACAATACTAAGAGCTGTGAGGGCCGAACACTGTAACCCTATTCTCCATTGATAGTGAAACAGGATCTCATCTCATCGAAGACGTAGGCAATCTTACCAAACCTCGTAAATCTATGTGCATTGCATGTTCTTGTTTTTCCATTATCTTCTGCATCGTTTTAAGATTGTGTTTCTATTGGGGGGGGGAGAGAGATGGGAGACACTGAAAATTTCTATCATTGAAAGGTTTTGGGTACACCATTGTAGGATTGTCCTTTTGAGCAATTATAGATAATTAAAGGTTACCCTTTAAAATCACACAACTTGGGATGATGAGTCCTGTCAGATGAATTGTAATCTCTATCATTAGCTTTGTATTAAAATATAAGGCCAGAACCCTCATTGCAAAAATTTGTCGTTGAAAACAACATTGAGAGAGAGAGAGTTACTTCATCTTCAACCTTAAGTTACAACCATTGGAAAAGAAGAATTTGACGTGGATCGTTACCAAGTATTGCACTCTTCTAAGAAAAAAAACACTCACCATCAGTGAGTTCTAGGTAAATTTTTCCACATTGTCATTGTTTTCACAAACATTTCCCCTCATTGTTATTGTTTTCACATACTCACATAGACCCATTTGTAGTTAATCTTGTAAGTCTCCCAAATTAATTTCATTTCCCTTGCAACCAGATCATCAAGGGCATTTAGAAGTTCTACTATCAAGATAAAAAAGGTGCATGTTACCAAGATTAGAATGAAAATTTATAAATGATGAATACAATAATAATACATCTAATTAGTCTCATATAGTGTATGCACAAAATAACTGATTTCTCAAATGTTATTCACATACAAGTATAAAGAAACTACATAGATTACACTGCTTAACAACTCCCAGTACACATGTATATGCACCATATCCTCAAAGTTTGGGAAGGGTAATTTGTAAGATTCCATCCCTGCATTCATTAACAGCCACCACTTTCAGATAATTCATTACGTGACAGAAAGCAATTTATACAAGTTGGTTTCAGAAATCAATATGAATAATCTCAGGGAGGTTTTTTTTTTTTTTTTTTTTTTTT
>NC_056569.1:10177523-10201745 GCF_013358625.1 Macadamia integrifolia
GGGGGGTTGTGGAATTGAACCCTCTAGTGTATAGAACAATCATCAACATTAAAGGAAATGCATCAAGAAAAAGCATACAAAATTTACAAAAAGGTAAAAAGAAGGAATGAACCATTGACTTACAGAAACACAGCTGAGACACCATCCTTATTCACATTGTTTGGAAGCGGCCAAACTAACCGGTATGGCCTTCGTGAAATCCCCCTCATATGATTTACCACGAACAAATCATCAGGACCACTTGCAAATTGCCATCGTTGTGTTGAGTGTTGACCCGTCACAA
Organism: Macadamia integrifolia; assembly: GCF_013358625.1. NCBI lineage: Eukaryota > Viridiplantae > Streptophyta > Magnoliopsida > Proteales > Proteaceae > Macadamia > Macadamia integrifolia. The sequence goes on from NC_056569.1 coordinate 10,177,807, forward strand.
TCAAGCTTTCAGAAAATAAGCATGGATAACAGTTAACCTCGATAACTAATAATGATTGAAGATATTTAAATTATTAGTTACAATTTGCTACTTCATTGGGAAAAAATTTCCAACTTAATTATTTTCCTGCACAAAAAAAAGTTTACATCTCTATCTTCTTTCATAAATATTTTCCCTTTTGTGTATCTGCTTAGGTTAACATTATCACAATAAACCTGTTTAAAGAAAATGTTAAAAATTTAATAGAAACATATGTAATTACTAACATCTTACTTGGTAGTATACCCAATGAGCAAGTATTTATTAGAGTACGTAAAGGCTATTACCTTAACTGAAAATATGTAAGAGGACCAAATATTTCAGGTTAATTGGAAGTTTAAACTCAAGGTTCAACATAGAAAGCTAAAGAAATTGACTAAACTAAACCTAGAGTGAGTCCAAACTCCAAACCATGCATTGTCAAAATAGAGTTAGGCAGGCAGGATAAACACTGACTTGTGTAGTAAGGGAGAGAAGAGAACTTCTTTCAGCCAATATGGATGTTGACTCAGGAGACGCATCACTTGACTGGAACTTGTATTAGAAAATTAGTATCATCCAAGATTTTAAATGTTGCCTGATCGTGGTAAATAGTTAGATAGTAAAGAGGCTAGGTGTACAAGTAAATCCTAGAGTTATATCTTACTTTTGGTCATCGACCTCCACTTTTATGTCTCTAATCCTAATGCCAGGAAGCTCTACTGTGACAACATGATTATGTCCAGCCTCTGAAACATGCATCTGCGGGAGTCGTTCAATGCCTGCATTTCATATCACACCAAAAAGAAAACAGGGTATATCATTAAATACCTTGAACTCAGTTCCATTCTTCCCTTCCCCCAACCCAAAAAATATGTTAAAAGAAAGAAAGAAATGAAAAATCATATTCTACCTTTACTAGATCAAATTCACCCTGTCACTCAAATACAACCTCAAGTAAATTGTAAGAACTTCTGCTAGTTACTGTAACAATCTTAAGCAAATCTGCCTTAACAGCCTAATTCCTGATTTGATATGAATGGAGAGTGACAAACTAAAATGAATTTGGAAACCACAACATCCTTGTTTGTGTACAGAACACATACCCTTGGGCCCTGAAGCATGCTTTATCTCCTTAGAGAAAACCTGTTTTTGCCCACTCAATCCTACACTTGGGCGGGCAAATAGGGGAGTCTCAGTTGCAGCTAATTTGCAGTCTTGCTTCATGGGATGGTGCTCTACAATATTCGGTAAGTTGTTTTCCTTCCTAGCTGGTCTAGAGAAGGTAGGTGCTTCCGAAGAATAGGTGAAGTCTTGAATTACAGAACCAGAACAACTGAGAGATGTGCCACACTTAACCGAGCTACCCTGTCAAAGATATAAAATCATAGAGCAGCACAGTATAAGTTCTCAGAATGATCAATAAAAATCAAATGCATTTGACCTAAAAAATAAAGTTTGTCCACCTGTGTCATTGAAACTGGTCTCATGAAGCGAGCTTGAGATACACACCCTTGTCGTGCAAAAAGCATTCTATTATCACCTCGTCGGATCACCGAATTTATACTGCTAGAGCAGTTCTGATGCAAGAAAGAAGAATACATCAAAGGGGTAATGCATGAAAAATACAAGAAATATTGCACCCACATGCTTTAAAACATAAGGTAACACAAAATACAAGAATCTGAACAAATTAAATAACCTGCTAATCTAGTAATTCAAGTCATATATCCAAGCTAGGTCAGAAACGAGCATAAGACTTCATTCAACAAAATCTTTTTTTCTTTATAATTAAATGACAATTTCAATGATACCGAAAAGAATAATTTCAGTTTTCCCCTATTGTATCAGTTTATAACCAACCAAGTTTATGGTAATATGGGTAGTAAAGAATGCAATTCTAGAAAGCATCATACAGTACAGTGAGGCAAAATGAAGAACTAAACCATCCCAGGAAACAAAAACCCTCAGATGTTTCATTATAGCCCAACCTGACAGGTATTTGAGTACAATCAACTTGTTTACTTAATCATTTGATACTTTAAATCGATTGCCTTGGGCAATTTAACCAAACAAAATTCATCAGCTACGCTACCCAGAAGTTTGATATTCCAAAATTAGGAAGGTGGGTCTTCTCAAAATTTTAAGAAGTAGATGCGCCTGCCAATTGTTTCAATAAAGATAGGAGATTTAAGGAATTCAGAAGATACAAAGAACCCATGAACCCAACTTCATATATACTAGTTTAGGGTTCAAAAGGGAAAAAAATCAAACACATTACTGAGAGAGAAAACAGAACATTCTAAAGCGAGAGCCTTACCGTGGGGAAGACAGTGTTGGGTGATGAATCCTCGTTGCTAGCGAAGTGACCCATGATGAGGTCCATCCTTCTTCTAACCACACGATTCTCCATCTCTACCCAAACACCCAGAACCTGCTCTAAGAATTTTTTTAAGTGAAAAGTGATGAATGTGAAGGTGATAAGAGCACAGAGACTACAGAAGTCAGAAGCGGTGCCCAACTGTCCAAAACTAGAGGAGTAAATAAATAGGTAGAAAATCTCAAAACCCGATCCAAATATTGCAGGAGGATATTTTCAAGTTTTGATATCTTTCTGGGGGAGAGGGGAATCACCACGCCTGTTGCGAATGACCCTTCCATAGTCGCTACGTGGCAGTTTAGATATCTTGTGTTTAATTTCTATCTGATGTGAAGTTGCAAGAAAAAAAAAATCTGTGACTACAAAACAGGTGTATGAAATGTAGACAACGGCTAGTTTAGCTGGTTGTTGCGTTGCTGATACGGTGGGTTCAATGTCTCTTAGTTGTTGTTAATGGGTTGAAATCGTTTGTAATTCTGATCTTGTATAATTTTATATAATATCACCTTCAGCGGTGACATGTGTATTGATACCAATATAATGGTCCAGATCTGGTACAACTAATAAAACATTAAATCAGTGAAGAGCATTTAAATCAGATCTAGACCATTGCATTGGTATCAATACACGTGTCACCCCCTGAAGGTGATATTGCACGGAATTGTATGAGATTGGAATTGCAGACGATTTTTTTCCTGTTGTTAATGGAAAACCTTGTTGTAATCAAGTTTTGTGAAAAAAAAAAAAGGAAAGCATTACCTTTAAGGTAGTTGGCTTATGCACTAACATAGAGGTCAATGGGAGTATACGTAGAAACATCAACAATGGTGTTATTTTCATTTTTTATGTGGATAGGATGGTATTTTTATTCTTCCTTTATGTTTTCGTGTAGAAGTCATGTTGTTTTTTATTTATTTTATTTTTCCTTTTAGTATATCATATTTTTACTTACCACAAAAAAATAGGGATTGGAGGGGAGTCCAATCTGAAAAAAAGTATCAAATTTTTTCCAACTAAGGTAAAAAAAATTTTTTTTTTGTGGAAAAGGTAAATCATATTACTTTACATAGAAACTGCATTTCATAGCTTTTCAACTTTTTAAAAACCCTTTTATCTCTGTTTTAAATACTTCATAAATATTTGAACTCTCTCCCTAGAGTCTAGATTGCTGAGTACTATTTTTGGGCTCAAGGCAAAAGGTATGGTTTTTCAACACATTAAATATCATTTGAACAATTTTGTCTTAAATATTGATATCATATCATATCGAGAAAAATTAAATACTTCATAAATATTTGAACTCTCTCCCTAGAGTCTAGATGATGAGTACTATTTTTGGGCTCAAGGCAAAAGGTATGGTTTTTCAACACATTAAATAACATTTGAACAATTTTGTCTTAAATATTGATACCATATCATATTGAGAAAAATGCCATTTAGTCATATCAAAACCGTACTAAATCTCCTTCAATATGATTTCAGTATCAAATTGACACACTTAAGTTGTAAGGGTTGCGTTTTTTCTATTTTGAACTTGTTACATCATCTCCTAAAAAATGTGTTTTACTTAAGACCTCCACTTTCACCTTCGTCTATTGTGCTATCCCTTTTCAAATGTTTTGATGAGATTGCTAACTCTAGTTCTCCTTTGAATACCACTATGCATTACCCCTTTGATATAGAAAACCATTGTCCCATGTCAAACATATTTAAAAACATGTTTAAGCACATAACTGTTCACAAATAGAACATCTAAGCAAAAGTGTGACTTAGAACAGGGCTAAGCACGGTAGGGTCAAGCCAGGATTAGCCAAGGCCTCAACCTTGGCCTTGTGCCTGAAAAATTCAGCCCAACCCTGTCTGGGCTCAGGGTAGGTCCCGCGCTCACAGGGCTAAACTTACACTCCTAAGAAGAGGGGTATGTCCCTAGGAATATAGACACGGGACTCAAACCTTGGTATCCTGAGAGCCTGCAACAACGGAAATTCTATCCATTTGTGGTGGCAGTTACCTCAATTCAAGTCCTGCCCCTAGTTGAGCCTAAGAGAGGACCTCCGATCCCATGCGGTGGTGCAAGTGTGCAACCAATGTTTTCCTTCTACCAACCTTGCGGTTGAAGAATTTTCTTGTCTGTAATGTTAGAAAGGAGAGACCAGCCGCTTGGCTGATCACAAATTGCGGGTCGCAGATTTCCTGGTAAATGAGGGCGTTTCATGTTTTCTAAATGGAACATAGAAGGAATGAAATCAGAAAGGTAGGCATCTCTAGCTTGCAATTTGCCCAGAGATCAAGTTTCTGGTAAGAGTTGATCCGCTGGGGCCGGTAGGGAGATGAGTTAGGAGTTAGGATTGACTTCAGGAATAACTTCAAGCTCCCAAAATGCAAAAGGACAGAATTACTGCATGGGGTTGCTGTTTTCAGGGGTCTGGTTAAATGGGGTTCAGGACATGATCAAGTGGGATCTTGCAATTAGAGGAAGGCTTCTCCAACCTTAACTGGCAAAGCTTTCTTTTTTTTTTTTTTTTTTTTTTTTGGTAGAAACTGCAAAGCTTTCTTTACACCTTATTTTCTTCCCCACTCCCCAGTCCTCTCCTGGAGCAGCAGCGCCCTTCCCCAATACATGTAATGAGTGTATTTATTTATTTTTTTTTGGGTGGAGGGCGTGGGGAAAGGTTTCTTGAGTTACTTTAGTAGTTAGCACCTCAATGTCCATCTCTCCTCTTTATGCAAAATGACTTTGCTGCCATCCAATGAACGGCACTGTTTTTCCTCTATTCCATTTGCTTAAAGAGCCCTCAACCCTTTTTTTCCCATGGAATATTTAGTTTTATAATTTGATTGCCCATAAGTAATGTAATAGATATTAAAGACGTAGAAGGGCACACTAGACTTATTTATACACACCAATTACGCAAATCTAAGAGCTCTTTTCTTAAAAAAAACAAGTGGCTCCCAAACCAACCAATTATGACATTCTGGACCTGGCTGGCCGGGCACAAACCTCATCGTTAACTATAGGGTTATGCCATCCTAAGGTGCTGCTAAATGGAAGGATCTTATCAATGTCCATGAATGATAAATCATAGACCATTAATCAGAAAAATTGAATGCTATCATATACCTTTGTATCAACTAAGTTCATGAGCTGGAGATAAGCGGACTCAAACCGTTGACATCCGCCACAAGGTAAACCATCGCTTCTCAACCCTCCCTGACTGATTCTACCATAAAAGCCAATGATAGACAATAACTCCTCACCCCCCTGGAACACAGCTTATAACTTTCATCGTACTGCACTCTCCAAAGAATAACTCTACTCAAAATCTCAAAAAGTTCTCAATTGTAATCCCATTCACACAACAAGCATTGAAGATATGGTACACTCGGGGTAAGTTCCTTCTGCCTCATAACAATAAAAGGTTATTTACGGAAAACAAAAATAATAAAGATTTAATTTTTTTTTCTTTTAAGACAAGAATTCTGCCTGACCAATTTAATATGACCGACCAGAACCCCAATATTTACAAGTGGCCAATCCCATGGCTTCTTCATACATCAACCCATTGTGACTCTGGCCACATCAGCCCTCCGCACGGCCAAAAAATTAGGTCTGATACCGAAGACTTGAACTCTTGATAGCCCAATTATAGTGTAAGGTCATAGATTTTTCTGGGCATTTTCGTTTTCCCTTTTTCCTCCTCTTTCCCAGGAAGAAAAGGCCAAAAAGCCACACACTAGTTTACGTTGTATACAGTCTTCAAGGCGCAGCAAGGAAAAAGGATAAAAACGGCCTCTGGATAAAATTAAGAAACTCCACCAAAACTCCCACACCCCACCCCCAAAAAAAAGGAGAGAGAGAGAGAGAGAGATGCATAAAAAGTGAGGAAAAACACATTACACCAAAAGAAGCATATGCCCATTTTTCACTCTGATTGAAAACTCTCTACAATTGTTGAATAATAAAGTTCAAAACTCGCAGCCATGATTATGCCGCAATCAAAGTATTGCCACCATTAGATATCTCCATGCCTCTCCACTGTCGGGTGGTTTTGAAGCATATTAAAGGCTCTGCAAAACAATCATGGTTCTTCAAGCAACAAAGCGGTTCACATTGTTTCCAAGTTTTGCCAAGCCATTAACTCCAGCCAGCGATAATATGGATGTTAGAAGTTAGAACAACTAAAGAGTTATCTGAAACACATTGAAAATATTCACATATATGCTACATCACACGCATTGACTATGTACACTTGCGTGCTCAGCACAAGGCCAAAAAGATCAAAATTCAATACCACTATTCAGCTGAACTGAGAAGGAAGGTGTGCTAATAGTTCCAAGAGGGGTTTCAACTCTAAGAACTATTCCGGATCTGCCAACATTGCCATTCCACTTAGACTTGCCAATCTGTATATATCCAGAAGAGAACACATATCAGAAACATCCAAAAGAATAATTTTCAAACTCAAGCAAATGTAGTTTCAAATACTACACCCTGACGAGCATTTGTAGAAATACAAATGGATGGATTTGTTAGAATTATGCCATGGATGAATTAGTCAGGCTTGTTTGTCCTCTACAACCATCACTGGCCTTTGTTTTTCTTCGAAGGTATCAAGTTATTGAACACAGTACCCTGGGTGCAAATAGCAACCAGTCATCCAAATTACGCATATGATCACCTACTTGTGAAAAACAAACTAGGCTCATGTTTTTGACCAGGTAAGCACCTATTGTTTCTTTCGTCTTCTATATTTTTATTTTTCATCACTCTATGCCCGGATTTATATTTGTTAATTGTCTTTCCTCTCTCGAAGAATTCAATATTTATCAACAAAAAGTATAGATTTCAATTTCAGAAGAGTTGTATATAAGTATTTCAATAATGTTTGGGAATTCCAAAATCTATATCTTTCCCCTTTCTCCTTCATATTCAACCCTCCTTGTCCACTGCAGAGGACAGAATAAATTCAAAGGATTGCAAGAAATAAAGGTTCCAATCCACCTTTCTTAAAAATCCTATTTCATTCCTGTTTCATCTCCTTCTTCACCTTTTTCTAGCCCTATTTCTGATGTATATTGAAGCATGAAGAGGAAAAGGACAAAAAAGGATTCAAAAAATATTGTTCATATGACACTTCACACAGTACTGTTCACGTTAACAGTGTGACAATGCCCATATTTGCCTTGATGATCCTCCTCAGATCTTAAGAAAAAGAGGAACGGCAGGTTGTCCAATATCAGTCTTCCTCCATTAGTTGATACTTCAAGAGGGTTACCAGGAATGAAAGAACAAAAATGGATTCATGAAGGTTTAATTACTGAATCACTTCCCAATGGAATGTTCTAGGTTCGTTTAGATGATGATGATCTGATTCTAGGTTATGTTTCAGGAAAGATCTGACAGTTTTTTTACAGGTACTACTAGGAGATTTAGACCAACACAACGATATTTACTCGCCGGGGCCAAAAAGACATTCATGCCACAGCCAGAAACAACCCATGCAAAAGCAACTAAATAATTCAACACTGAGAGGGAAGCGACCAGTTGTAGAAGACAAATCATAACTAAATAATCATGTGGGAATGCATTTTAGATCTTGTGGGCCTATTGGAGATATCAAGTGGAGAAAGATTCTATCCTAATGCTTGCATGGTTTAGTTTCTGTTTTCAATAAGTCTCTATTTTGTTAGTTATTTGTTTCTAAGTTTGATTTGGGCAAGTATTAGTTAGATGGAGATTTGAAAGCTTGCTTTGTGCAAACCATTGTCCCGAGAGAAGCTGCAACTCAGAGAGTCCAAGTTCAGTGATACATAAAAAGGGGGAAAGAGCCATCTATCCCCATCCCCCTCCTCCTACTATACATCGGTTCCTCCTCTTCTCCCATCTTCAGTTTTGCAATTTCTAGCCATACCCGAGACCAACCAAGAACCACCGAAGTTCACATTGAAGTCCTCCATTGATTGCTGCTGTTACTGTTGCATTGAGACACCTAAACAGAGCCCTGCGGTACTGCTGATTTGGAGCTCTCTGGGCAGCAAATCACACCCCCAGAGCTTCTAACCTGCCTTGTCAATCAGGCCCATTTTTTGGGGATCCATTGATCCCCCTAGAAGCCCCACTCAACTAGGACAGGCCTTCCAGAGGTCTGGTTATCGAGTCATAAAAAGTCTCCAGATTTAACCTAATTCCAACATCTGAGTCCTATTTAGCCTTGATATTAATTTCTACTTCTGATTTTCACATAATTCTACCTAGTGTGAAACTTCTTTCATGATAAATAAGAAATTACTGTTGACAAAAGAAAAGGTACAGCACTTCAACCAGTGGATACAAGCCACAGCGGATCTACAACAACAGAATGACAACAAGACCAGAGACCACATTGTACATCGCACTAAAGGGTTCCCAAGGGGGGGAAAAGCCAACTCATCAGCCATCATCTAATTCATGGCACTTAAATTCCAGTAGAAATAACAGTCTAGCCTGGCCACCAACTGCCAAATGAATCGAACAAGGTGCAAGAACCTCCATGGCTTTTCTGAATAGTTGAGCACCCAAGAAATCACACTTGCATAATCAAATTCCCCTACACTCACTTGTACCCAACTACAAATGATGAATTGTATTGTGACCCCGTCTTCAAGGGGTAATAATTCATCATGAGTATTGTCTTCCAAGTACACTTTTACTTTTTCTTCTTCATGGCTCTAGTACTATGTAAAGATTTGAGAACCAGAATCAAAGAAGAAGAAATAAAAGGGAGACAAAGAGATTGGTGTAACTTGGGAGTCACGACCGTGTCCCCTTTCATTCAATATATAAACTATTTATTATATAGTCATAACCCAAGTAGGAAAGTAGAAGACATTAAAAAAATAAATAATTAACTTACCAAACAACTATCCTAAACCCAATAGGAGACTAATAAAAATATGTTATATATAATCCCACGGTATGGAGGGCTATGGGTGACACTCACTCATACATTCTAACACTCTCCTTCAACCTAGAGAACACACATAGAAAAGGAAAGCTCCAGCTTGGACCAATAAGAACTCTAATAAGCACAGAGAAAACTCCAACTAACCATCATAAAGCCATCAATAACTCTAAAAGCAACGAAATCCCTTCCAAAGAAGGCACTTTAATACCAATGAGAGCCCTTCCCAAAGAAGATAGTCCAATAGCAACGAAAGCCTTCTCAAAGAGGGCACTCCAACAACAATAAAAGCTCTTTCAAATAATGTAGTGCAACAAAAACTGTAGCTCCCAATAGCTACAATAAAAGCACTCAAGAGTGATGTAGATAAGTCACTTGGGCTTATTTTATTGCAAATAAGCCTAGGGTTGTGTTATGTATGTGTTGAACCTTTAATGCCATGGGTTTTCTTTGAAATGGACCACTTTAATGGGCCTAAAATATGGTAGGTAGAAAAACGGGATTTAATTCATTAGTTTAGTTAGTTGCTATTTAATTCAAAGGTCCATTAGCCATTGGTCGGTTGTAAAGTCCTATATGGACTATTAGTTAGTTAGTCCTACTCCATGTTGGAGTCATAAAGTCAAGTCCTAATCCTATTTTGAATTCCTAGTTGTAGTAGGAGTGTCTTGTCCTATTGGGAAACTAGCTCCTAATAGTAGTTTGATTGCTATTTTGCCCTCTATAAATAGATGAACCTATGTACTTATAATTTCATATTTGAATGAATGAATTACCGAGTGATTACGCTTTAGCTAAAAAAGTTGTTACTGAGAGGTGAGATGCCTAAACCTTTGAAGGGTGTGATACTCAAAACCTGAGGGGTGAAATACCCATTCCTTTATTCTCTTTCACCCTTCTCAACCCTCCATCAATTCTTCTTTTTCTATTTTTATTTTATGTTTATTGTTATTAGAAGTTCAGACTTGTTAAAGCATACAAAATCAGAATCAGTGATGAGCACATTTATGTGTGAAATCTAGGGTAGTAAAACATGCATTTTACATATTTAGAATGGAGCTATCTTGGGTTTTACTCTCTTTTTGCAGATTTTATATTTTCAAGGCCTTAAGGACTATCGGGCACTATATCTTCAATTTTACACGTAAAGAGGTCCTATTTCTTTTCATGGTTACGAAGAGGACGAAATTCTGAGCAAGATGGACGTGTTCAATTAAAAGTACACATTCGTTTGGTCACCCGTACAAATGATTATTCTTTTCGGGCCAGAAAAAAGAATAATGGATTAGAACTAAACTGAGATGCAGAACCAACCCGTTTGCAATTGTCTCAGAGGTACAAGGAATATTTTAAATGCCAACAAGGATCGATGGACCACATCCTTAAGTGATTGAAGATTCGTTTTTGGTAACAACAACTACCTAGTGTAGTTGGTGAGCTATGGTGTGCAAAATTCCCTTGCTCACCAAGAGGTCTCAAGTTCGAATCTCATAGTTGTTTTTTTTAGAGAATTTTGTTGAAGATTTTCTGCTTTTCACTCACTTAAAGCACTAAGGGCATGGAGGGGATTTCCACATCAAATTAGAAGCAAGGAAAATCGTGGAAGCAAGAAGAGAAGAAAAAAAAAGGAAAGAAAAAAAAGGGAGAAATAAAGATTGTCCAAATCTTCTCTCTCCTCCACATCATCACCAAAATATTGTCCAAATCACACAAAGCAAGAAGAAAATCGTCCCTAGGAGAGAGAAAAAGAAGAAAAAAAATTAGAAAAAAAAAAGAAAGAAAATAAGCAAACAAATTATAGGAAATTTCTCAAAATTTATTTCTCTCTTCTCTCTCCTCCACCTTAGCACTTTTGGTCTCAAAAGATCTCACAACCAATTGTGGGTTTCTCTCTTTTAGGAAAGAGAAATTTGTTACCCTACCTCCCCATTCCCTATAAATACAACTCATGTAAGAGGAGGGGAGACAATTCATTCTTCTTTTAGTTTTTTTTTAGTTGCTCTCTCTTTCTCTTGCTCTCTCTTTAGTTTTAGTTATTCTTTATCTTTTCTTTAATCACTTTTGTAATAGTTTTTTTTTATTTCAATTAATGCAAGCACTCTTTTATTTTTATTCAGCCCTTTTAAGTTTATAATTTATGCAATTGAGTTGTAATTTTTTTTAAGTTATAGTTCTAGGCTTAGATCTAGGTGACAAGATCACGAGCCGTGGAGCAATTTTTTTTTCAAGATTTGTTTTCTCTAGTACTAGAAATTTCAGATTTGGTTTATTTTAGATCTGGTTTTTAGTACTGGTAGTATCTCAAATCGATCAAGTTTTCAGTTTAAGGGTTAAAGTTCAAGTAAGTAAGCTCCTTCAGTAGTCTTCTCTCCCCCCTCTTATTCCCTCTTCTGACTACCCTTTCTTTCTTAATTTAGGATTTTAATTTCAGTCGTTACATTATTGATATCCCTTTCCCCCAAAGATCATGGCCAGTGTATGTGTTGGCTTTGCCCCTCCTAGCCATATAACCATCAATTTATTGCTTTTATTTTAATTGTCTCCCTTTCCCTAAAGCCAAGTAGAGTAACCCTTGTAAGAGTGACTCTTTGGTCAAGTAGGGAAGCTCATATTATGATGCATCCCTCGGGCTAAGTAGAGAAACCTACTTGTGAGTCTCTCTCTAGCTTTCTCCCATTTCTTTTACTTTATTTTTATTTCAGCATTTGTTTTCCTTTATTTTTTTAATTGCGTGGGTTGTTTATTTTCACTTATTTATTTATTTAATTTTAATTGCGTGGCTTGCGTCTTTAAATTCTTAGATGACGAATGGTTAGGACGTTATTTTAGATACATATGTTTAGGACGGTAATTAGAATTAGATCACAACCATTAATCGATTCACTTTCGCATTATTAAAAGAAATAAAAATAAATAAAGTGGCTGCTCTCCATGTGTTCAACCCGTAGCTACACTGATCCGTACGCTTGCGGTTACATTTTAAATCTCAAACAATCAGCCAGCCAAAGAGTTCTTGTTCTAGAAGCCAATCGACCCTCATTGCTGCCAAAGTTTGAGATCTGATCTGTAGATCCTTTGGAGGACTGGTTCTATACTCTAAGAAGATCAATCAATCCTCTTGAAGGTTATCTGAAGAAGACAAGTTGTTGTTCGTGAGAATTCTTCACATTCTCTCTCATAGGTCTGAAAATCAAGAAAGCGCATAACTCCATAACCAGCCGTCAGAAGCCCTTCATATTTGGCGGTTTTTGTACCCTCCCTAGGGACTATCTACACCCAAAAGTACAGCTCAATCGGACTCCCATAGACTTGGCCGCACCTTCTCTATCCAGCTCTATAGAAGGTCTTTCGCTCTCCTATCGGATTGGGTTTTGGGTTGATTTTGCTCCTATATGGGTATTGTATCCTTAGGGATTTATTTGATGGTATTATTTCTTTGTTTCTTGCTCCTATTTGTATTGTTTGGGGTTATAAACTGCGGAGTTAGTCACTTGTAATCTACTCCTGCATTAAAAAGCCTCAAACAGAGATATCCCTAAACAAAAGTCTCACAGAAAATTCCACAAATAATAGGCAACATCAAGTCGTTGGGGACCAAACAACATTAGGTTATTGAATATACCAAACAGCACCAGGGCACTGAATATACCATCTTCAAAAGATAAAATATTTGTTGAGGACAGACACAAGCAGATTCGTCTTCAAACGAAATAATCTTAAGTAGACAATAAATCAAATCAAGCAGATAATGATTTGAATCTCCCCCTCACGTGTAGCAATACACGAGGACAAATAATTTTCGACCACCACCATCATAAAAGTCCCATAACCAAGAGCACCACAATTAAATATTTTCAATCACCCCCTTAGCAAATATATGTTCAATGGCAATTCTGTAATTACTTCTTATAATCCCAATTGATGTGAAATTTTGGGTCAAAATACTCAAGTGGGTTTGATATGGACCCACTTCAAACAATAGAACTCAACTAATCTAAAGTTGATGGCAATTTTGAAAATAATCTGAAATAAGGTTGCATAAGTCGTAATTTGTTGGAACTTCTCAACACCTGTAACTATCGTTGGTTTCAGACTTTTACTACCGGAACCCCGTAGCTCGACCTGTGTTTAGTTCTGGAAGTTAGGTGCTATTGGATCAGTTCCATAGGCCTAGGCAACTCTTCCTTTTGGAAGTCCAAGGTCGTTTGAACCTGATTGCAAGGGCTACCATCGATGTCCTCTCCTGGACCTCCGCTGGACATTCTTGTCGAGAGGTTGAAGAAGATGATCACTTCACGATTCTTCTTCCTTCTTTTTTGGGTTTTATTTCCTAAACTCTCAAAATACCCATTCCTTCCTTCTTATTTACAGTTTTCCACTGAATTATTTTCCCTCCCTTTGCTTATGTTGAGAAGTTCTAACAAATTATGATTCACGCCACCCTCTTTGTAAATTTCAGATTATTTATAAAAATTGCCATCAACTTTGGATTAATTGAGTTTTATGGTTTAAAGTGGATCTATATCGAACTCAATTGAGCATTTTGATCTAGAGCTTCGCATCAATTGGAATTACATGAAGTAATTATAGAATTGCCATTGGGCATATAGTAGCTACTTTAGGGAGAGATTAGAAATTATTTAATTGTGATGCTCTTGGTTATGGGATTCTTTGTGACAATGGTTATTGAAAATTATTTGTCCTTGTGTACTGCTACACGTGAGGGGGAGATTCAAATTGTTATCTGCTTAATTTGATTTACTGTCTGCTCAAGATTATTTTGTTTGAGGACTAATCTGCTTGTGTCTGTTCTCAGCAACTATTTTTATCTTTTGAAGATGCTATATTCAATGATCTGATATTGTTTGGTATATTCAACAACCTGATGCTGTTTGGTCCCCAATGACCTGATACTACCAATTTATTTGTGGAATTTTCTGTGAGACGTCTGTTTGGGGAAAACTCTGTTTGAGGCTCGTGAGTCCTTTTGTTGTGGCTATTGGGACGCTATAGTTTTTATTGCACTTCCTTCTTTTGGAAGGGCTTTTAGCCCACTAGAAAGGCAAGAGGGGGAGAGCACTAGGACGCACACTTTGTTGTTGTTGGAGTGCCCTCTGTGGGAAGGGCTTTCGTTGCTATTGGACTGCCTTCTTTAGGAAGGGCTTTCGTTGCTTTTAGAGTTGTTGATGACTTTATGATAATTAATTGGAGTTCTCTCTGTGCTAGTTGGAGTTCTTGTTGGTCCAAGTTGGATCTTTCTTTTGTTATATATATATACTCCAGCTCTAGGGGAAGTGTTAGAATGTATGAGTGAGTGTATCGGTTGGAGGGCTATTGGTGACCATAGACCTCCATACCATGGGATGATATTTGACAAATCTTTATTAGTCTCATATTGGGTTTAGGATAGTTAGCTAAATTAGTATAGTTTCCTTTTTTTAATTATGTCTTCTACTTTCATATTTGGGTTATACTATGTAATAGATTGTCTATATATTGAATGAAAGCGGTAGTCCCAATCACACAGTTGTGACTCCCAAGTTACACCAATCTCTTTGTCTCTCTCTTATTTCTTCTTCTTTGGTTCTGGTTCTCAAATATTTACAGAACCCAAACACACCAACCACTAGTGGGGCCACATCTCAAGACAGGAAAGTGAACAAAAAGAGAACTATCTCAGGGCAACAAGTAGCCTAGAAACTCTCTCCAATTTCAACCACCCCCCTCCCCCCCAAAAAAAAATCTCATAAGAAATGGAAAGCTAAATCTCTCTCTCAAGTTCTAGATGAGTACACCATCAAACAAGGTTCAAACACCTATTCAATTTTATTTTACTACAAAAAATCAAATCTTTAGTTCATTATACTTTCTTAGTTTTGCTGTACTTTCCTCACTTACCAGACAAACCGGAGGGACCTCAATGGGCTCCTAACCAGAAAAATCCACCTAGACATTTAGACAAGACTAGTATTACAATGAAACAGAGACAATTTAAGTTTCATAATTATAGTTGGCTAAAAAATTACGTCTACACAATTTACCCCTCCTGAGAAGATAATATACTGTAGTAGAGAAAGATCATGCAATTCAACCATGAAGAATGGCAATGACAAATTCTAAAAGCACATTAATATTACAACTAGCCCCATTATTATAACTTGCACCATTCAACACAAAATTTACAAAATGCAGCATAAGCGAAAATTGAAATGCAAAGTTTCTTATAGGAAGGCGATAACCTACAGATATCGAAGCAAATGCAGATGGATGAGTTGTACAAGCACAACCAAATATCAGACTCAGTTTCTCCTTCACAGAGTGAATGAATTCTGCTCGCAAACCAGGATTGCTTCCACCAAATGTGGGGCTTAAGCTGACAGAAAACAAAATTGAATATTAGAACATAATGTACACAATAGCTCAAAGAAGTATGTACACCCAATGAATGTAGTATTAGTTTACAAGAAAAATAGATTAGGATAGATTACAGGATAACAGTTTCTTAATAAAAACAGTAGAAGCTTCAGCATGCAAAAAAAAAAAAAAAATAGATAAAGCAGTAAGAAAGACCAGTGCAGTAAGATAAGTTAATTTGCTCATTCTGTCAAAAGTCCGTAGGTAATTTGGTAGCTTGTCACCAAAACACGTTTCTCTTTCGGGATGCAGACAAGATTAAAATTTTTGTGATTTGGTTTCTGAATTGGATCATTGGACACCAGTTTGTAACAATTGAGTGACAAAAGGTAGCAAGAACAGTAATTTCTCCTCCTCAATACATAACCCCAACTACAAAATGGTAACTACGCCCCCTACTCTAAGCAGTCTGCCTACCATATTTGAGAACCAGAGAGCAAAGATTGAAGAAGTCCACATAAAGATGGATGTGTGGGAAAACTAGGAGGGATAAATTAAGGAATGAACATATTAAATCTGATTTGGAATTGCCCCTATTCATGATAAGCTGCGTGAAAGTCATTTGAGATGGCCATAATGTTCAACGGAAGCCACTGGATGTACCAGTAAGGAGTGACCTCATCCAAATAGAAGGATCCAAAAGAACTAAAGGCAAACCAAAAATGATCATAGGAGAGGTTGTGAGGAAAGATATGCATAGATGTGACCTTGTCCCGAGTATGGCCTCGAATAGAGTGGAGTGAAGAGCCAAGATCCAAGTGGCGGACCCCTTATAGTTGTGTTCTACTTTGTTAATGTTCTTAGTAATCTGTATCCTCTAACTTTAACTTTTCTTTTTCCTTGTCTAAGTTGTCTTTGCTTCGATCGATGTGGCCAACCCCATTAATTTGGGATATGGCTTTGTTGTTGGTGGTGGTGTTGATCTAAAATTGGAACTCATTGACAAACACGTAAATTCATATCTTCTAACTTTAAGACTCCAATAATAAAAATAATCAACATCACCAAGCAAAGTGGAACACGAATCATTGGGCAAGGTGCATGGGATAGAATTTCCCTACAGGCATATTTTGGTCATCAAACCAACACCGTAGCTTGAGTGCCTGGCCAATATGGCCCAGCCCATCGTCAGTCCCACAACCTTTCCTTAGATGTCTCAATTTTCTAAAGTGGCTGGTGGGGTTCTTAGAGCCATTTACATCTACTCTAGAAGAAGCCATGCTATCACTTCCCCAATCCCCACTCATAAAATTGGCTGAAAGCACAGAGTTATTGTTAAACATGCTTGAATTCCATGCAATCATAGTACAGCATCTGATCCAAGCAAAGAAATAACATATTTTCCTGTACATGTCAGCTTTTCCACTAGGGTGGTTGATAGCTATTACATCCTCATTTAAACATGACAAGAATTTCATATATAATTCATTTTTGGTGGGGTAAAGACTAACTATTTTGCAGGTATTTCCAGGATGATGAAATACTGATCGATATTTTGTTCTCACTAAACTTATGCTATGCAGAAAACACATCATTTAGCTGCAAGAAAATGAAAATTTGGTGACCAAGAAGAATTGTCAAGTTCACAAAAGAGAACCACGTCCACCCTACCTGAACTGTATGGTTGGTCTCACCATGAGACCGGATCTCTGCCAGGCTAAGGTTTGTGCGAGACCCACTGAAAATGATTTGTCAGGCCATTGAACCACTGGTGTAATGCGAGTTCCCCACTTATTCTGCAAAAATTTAAGCATTAATAATGCCTTCTATAGTAAACAGCTTAGAAGTGGGTTCACTGCCAAACGAAACAACAGGTTAATGAAAGTAATTTGTGGCAAAAATAACTCACTTGCAAGAGAAGCTAAATTTCATTTCCCCAGGGTATTGACCTTGAGCTTGAAGCAAACCACCAAAAACAGGTAGGAAAGCACTAGTAGTTAGCCCCTCACCAGCTACATAAGTAAGTTGCCCATTTGGAAACTGCAAATCCATGAAGGACTGAAATAAAAAGAAAGGTTAGAACTTACAAGAATCTATGAAAATGCCAACATGCTCAGAGTCAGAGTTATTGCGATGTTAACTAATAATGCTTCCTTATAGACAATCAGAGGTTTCTGCTTCTACTCTCCCCACTTTCTCACAGAGAAAACATACATCAAAGCAAATAATCATTATCATCAAAAACGAATACTCTGTTAATAAAGCAAGTGTAGAAGAAGAAATAGGTAGAGGCTGAAGACTAATTATCTATGCCCTTGTTAAATCGATGAGAGAGACACTTGACCGTGAGCTAGGCTCAGATGTTATTCATGAAGCATCTTGAGAAAAACATTTTGTCACCAAAAGCAACTACGTTGCTCCATTGCGACCTAGTGGTTGTGAGTTCGAGTTGGGAAACAGCCTCTATGCGAAAAAGTTGGGTAAGGCTGCGTACATTATGACCCTCCCAGACCCCGCGGTGGCGGAAGCCTTGTTCACTGGGTGCACCCTTTTTAAAACAAGCAACTGCAGATTCATCAGATAGGAGTGCAATTGAACATTACAACTTAAAGTCATAAAAAAAGTCTTCCAAAGTTCAACAATGAAACATGTGCATAAAAACAAACAACTGTGCTTCAAATATGAACTTACCTATGGAGATTACTTGGAAATTTCAAGAAGAAACTGATTTTTCCTTTCATGACTATTGTGGCAGTTTGGGTTTTGTAATGCTCAATCCTAAGGCAGATGGAACTGAAGAGCTGGAAGAATTTCACCCTCAACTTTGTGAGCAGCATCTACAATACCCGGTCCAAAGCTCTTGATTCTCAACTTACGAAAGTACTTTATTACTTTCCAGACCTTGATGCACTTCAAAAGAACAAGAAGGCTAGAAGCAAACCAGGCCATTGGTCTGGACCAAGAATGGACCAATATGCTTAATTTTGAGTGCCCAATGGATTATATAATCCATGGGCTTAGTAATTTTGGGTTTACTGTTTTAATGGACCAGTTCTATAAGCTCCAAAATGAGGAATTTGAGTCGCATACGGAATTAGTGTCGGTTTCTATTTTGTCAAGTTCTAGAAGAGTTACTACTTTCGGAAAACTTGGCTTCCCTATTTTCTTATTTTCATGAAGTAATAAATAGAGAGGAGGAGATCATACCCACCCCCTGTGAAATGCAGCAGGAAACCTTGGTGGGATTCCTTCTCCGCAGTTAGGTGAGAGGCCTTCTTCATCTTCTCTTCGTCCATTAACAGGTCAAATTTATCCAATATCTACACCCTGTGCATACCAACGTTGGTCTCAGTTTTCTGTTGGATCTTGCAGTCCATCTGCCTCAACCTTGGAGCCTTAAAACAGCTCACCCTCCATTCCTCTAGGCAACGTCCTGCTACAGCCTCAATTAAAGGAGGGAAAGAATCAAAGAAATGGAGATAAATGATCTTTTACCTTCAACCCCTTGGGCCTTCAATTATTCCTGTAATATAGCTATTTACTAAATGAACAAGAAGCTGATGGTTGTGATTTCCTCATCTTCTTTCTCCATTTGACCTCAAAGCAAAATCCCAAGCATGTTTTCAAGAAGGTCCTGGTTGAAATTCTTGTATGTTTTCTCCATATCGATTTTTCCTTAAAGATCTTTCTTCATGGGACTCAACTTTAAATCAAATATTAGGGGAGTCAATTTCCACCCCGAACCTGTCGGCCCAACCAAAACGAACTGTTCAGGCTGAGCCGAACTGAATCCTTGTCAGTTCGGTTTAGGTTTGGAGCTCTATGACACTGGTAGAAACAGAAAGTAAGCCCCGCCTAATGAAATGGGAAACCGAACACGAAAACCAGAAAAAATCGATAAAAGGCCATCATTTTAATATTTTTTTAGTGTGTATATATGAAAAACCGAAACCGAACCTGTAACAGCCTGTTAAGAGCATTGCGCTGGCTGCTGGACTGAAACCAAACTTCGGCATAACGGTTTGGTTACGATTTGACTCATTACCAGCCCGAAACTCATTCAGCCTGATCGAAACTGGACTGAACCAACTGATTAACACCCCTACAAAACACATTCTTTTGCAATAAGAGCACCATTGGAAATTTGACAGTTTTGGAGGTCTAATGGCTATCTAAATACCCAAAGGCTATGATTAGAATAACCAGTAGTTGATGCAGATAAATCATTTAATAGGCTTATTTTATTGGAAATAAGCCTTGGGTTGCGTTATGTATGTGTTGGGCCTTTGATCCCATGGGTTTTCTTTGTAATGGGTCACCTTAATGGGCCTAAAATATGAGTAGAAAGTAGGAAAACGGGATTTAATTCGTTAGTTTAGTTAGAGTCTTGTTTTGAGTCTATTTTCTTTGTTATTTTAGTTTTCTAGTCAGTTTAGGTATCCCAATTAGTTAAAAATTGGGTTAGGGCTTTCCTTTTTCGTGTTTGAATCAGTTTTGAGTCTTCTATATAAGTTTATAAGAGGCTCAAACATTGAACACGAATTTGATTGAATTGAAAAAAAAAAAGCTTTGTGCTGGAGAACTGTGAGATGCAGTGTTGTGAGAGACAGCTTCGATGAGATGCCCATGGGTGAGATGCTCGACCCAACCTATTCTCCTACCCCATTCTTCCTTCATTCTCTCATTTCTGTTTTGTTCATACTATCTGTCCCTAAATCTGATTTTATTGAATTTACCAAAGATCCTAACTGAGATTGGATCACTCACATTAGTAGTGAGTTAGAACAACATGTGAATCGGTAACCCTCAAATAGAGCAATATCAGCCACCTGGTTTATGGTGATCAAATCTGGTCGCAACTCTGGCCACAAGGCCTTTTAGATTTATGGAATGGGTTGTCAAACTTAGAAGTGAATCCGGCAGTTAGATTGATGCAGATTCTTCACAAAACAGGGACTTGTTTTATTAGGAATAAGTCTAAGGTAGGGTTGTATATGTATTAGGCCTTCGGTCCATGTGGATTCTAATGGGCCATTTTTATGGGTCTAAACTAGGGTTATTAAGGTTGCATACGGGTTTAACTAGTTTGTTTCCTTTTACATTAGTTTCTTTCTCAGTTAGGTTCAATTTAAGTTGTTAGTCTTTGTTATTTTCTAGGGGTTAAGTTATTAGTTGAGTCAAGTCATTAGTTCCCATTTTTAGTTCATTTCTACTTTCAGTTTTTAGAAACTGATGTAATAGGCAACCAACAAGAAGTTTCTATTGTTGAGACTTTCTAAATTGGAGGACTTGCCCCCATTTTGTTTTAACTATAAATACAAGCATGAAGGCTCCCATAACTCCACGATTTGAAGAAAACAATTGTTGTAGTTGCTGCTGCCTTCTCCACGGTGATTTTGTCTTATGTTGGCAACTGATTCATTCGAGTGGCGTAGCAACAAGCAGCTAGTCCAGCCTTTGAAGCCTCAATCCCTCGCTAAATTGGGACGGAATATGATAGAACCTTCTTTAGAATGAAACCTCCCATCTTCAGAGATATGCAGTACACTCGAAATCCCGAAATGCTTTCCTCTTCTCCAGCAGTGGCAGAGTTGCTTATGAAAACCTTGAGATCCTGATATGATAGACGGACCCACCCTTGAGAGATGTTTTCGTGAAGGATGACAACCACGGGGAAGAAGAGCTCCACCAAAGAACTCCTGGATTCTCGGATGTGATCGTAGACCACCCTCCCCCAATATTTTTCTATTTCTTTTTGGATTAAGGCTGATGGAACTGGTGTTTGATCCAGTTGACACTCTGTGGTGGGAAGCCCAAGAGGTCCTCTTCCTTTGCTTATCTTCTTCTCCTCTCAATTATTCAAGGATCAACTGCTTCTGCAGCCATCTACAGGTATTTGATTCCATCTTCTTCCACAGCTCGGCCTAGGAAATCCTCTTAGTTGCCTAATTGTTTCCCCTGCTGCCTGAAACACTTCCAGCCATCTCCTGTGGCTGAAACGGTCGAACCATCCCCTTCACTAGGCTGAAACTAGATCCTAGTTTGGGCTGAGTCTGACAATCAAATCTGGTGTTATTCAGAATCTCCTGAATCTTGTCCTGTAGTGAAATCTACCCAGATTTCAGATCTGATTCTGAAATCGATAAGAGGTCTATAGTGCCCCTGATTTCTTTGACCTTAATCAAGTTTAGATAGTTGGTTCAAGTCCTATTTCAGTTATTATTAGCTTAGCCCCTTTCTTTACTTGTCCTTAGTCCAGTTCCAGAACCTTAAATATTGAAATCAATACTCTGATTTCTTGTGCTGAGATCAGTCCTTATTTGATATCTGTTTGATTTACTTTGGTGCCATGATTTTGGGTGCTCTTTAGTATCCTGCGGTTTGGGATTAGGTTGGCCTTGCCAATCCTAGTTCTACATTATAGATCGGAAGATATCAAGAAGTTACAAAAATAGAAAGTGGCTAAAATTTAGAAACATGGTAAGAACAACAGAAAACAGAAACTAAAGTGAAGAAATAGTAAGTGTAAAAAAATAGAAAATTGGGGAATGAAAAGCAACTAAGCCATGAAAGTTGCAGCCACAAGACACCACAAGTGGAAACAAAGTACTACCAATACCAAGGATATGATGGACTGTTCTAGAATTTCTGCACTAAGATGAGATATGAAAATGAGAGCAAAATCCTAAGGCTACGTTTGGTAGTCATCAAGACAGACGTTAGATCCGTTCCATGGGAACAAAAAAACGGAATAAAGCATTTTGTGTCAAATTGGTGTTTTCTGGTTTTTTAGAACAAAAAGGAAAAAAACAAAATGCTAGAAAACTCAAAATGATGGAACGACAAATTCTTCATTTCGGTTTCTTTCCAAATACAAAAAAAAAAAAAGGTGAACAGCTACGGTAATCGTTCCTGAAACAGGTTTACCAAACACCATTTTTTTGTTTTAAAATGGCATTTTGACACAGAAACTGAAAATTCTGTTTTTGACACGAAATGTCGTTTCTGGACTGACTGACTACCAAATGCAGCCTAAGATATTAGTGAACAGATGTATCAGACCTCAGGTTCACAGATGAAATTCCCATGTTCTGAGTGCAAGATATCACTTCAACAGTTGACAACTTGACAACATGTTTTTTGTTGCTTAGAAGCAATCTTTGGTCTCCATATAAAACTTCTAGAAAGCTGAGGGGAGAAATATTCATGCTTTTGAGGACTTTGCAGATTGCCAAATAGGGTCCTTGTCAGTGACTTATTGGCACTTCTTCCAGTTGCAAACTTCTGGGGCCCCCACTTTGGGACCCAATACTGGAGCTATTCAAGAAATGAATGGTGGACCGCAGGAGTGTTTCTTTTCTTCAACTGAAGCAAAGATCCCATACTTTAAAATTCACCCCCTACCTATCTTTATTTGTCCTTCACATTTCATTGGCATGTTAAGGTAAAGTCCAAAGGCACTTACCGTGGAAAGTCGGAGAGCATTTTCGCAACATCATTTAGAGGCTGGACAAGGCACCTAAGCACCTATCTTTTAGATTTCTTGATTTAAGTGGTTGATCAGCATTGTCTAAATGATAACTCTACAGGATTTCCAGGTTAAAGGCATTGGAAGACTCGGACCAATTCCACCCTCTTTTTATGGTTCCATCTCTGAACTTAAACTTCAATGGTTGCTCACTTGATAATCTAGGCACATCTAGGATTTGAAAATGCTCTAAAGATTGAGATCATGGTTGCTTGTGCTCACTCAGGACCAATTGGAGAAGATCAAACACAGGCTGAACTCATGTTACTTGTTGTTGGACTTGGATATGCCAAAGGAAGAGGCTTTGGACATCTTCTCTTTCAACAAGGTGCATGATAGTTTTTAAGGCGGTAAGGCGACGGAGGCGTTTGAGGGTCTTTCGGAGGGCCTTAGCGATAAGGCGGGCATAAAGCGTTGCCTTATTGACTAAAGCATTCCTGTGTAATTTTTTTATAAAACCAATCTATTTGGCTCAAATCCTAGTTGAATCTATTACTCATATGTTAAATAAATATTAAAGGTTCATATTCATACCAATGTAAGATATTCATCAAGAAAACAAATCAATAAAGTGAATAAACTAAGTTCATCTTCATCAATCATCAATCATCATAACATATTAACATATAATATAAATACATAATTATGAAGCAAAATTATAAAAATAAAGAAAAGAAGACATAAAAAATACAAGTATTTATCATAGTTGTCAAGACGT
>NC_056569.1:10203813-10205106 GCF_013358625.1 Macadamia integrifolia
AAAAAAAAAAAAAAAAAAAGAACAAACTAGAAAAGTATGGATCCCAAATTTCAGAAGAAAGGGAGATGGTGAGAGAGAATTTACTTATTTTTCTTTTAATTTTCACCTTTTATTAGAGCAGGATCAATATTTCATTGATAGGGAACTCGAGTGATAACAGTAAAGATTACTCCAAAATTCAAAATATATGTGGTATTTTTTGTTTCAAAAAAAATTTATATATATATATATAGTATTTCTCTTCCTTCCTCAATGAAACAATGAAAAATAAATTATACTAAACATGTAAAAAAGCAAAAGATAAAAGTATGTGGCCCCTGCCCAAACACATGTTGGGGTTAAATGACCATCCCCTCATGAAATGGAAAATGATACATTTATGTATGCTTTCCTTGTGTGGTCCAATTGGCCCTCACATGCATAGGAACTGCACTACCCCATAGGAAACAGTTTCCGTAAATATACTATCATGCTATTATATAAGTGCATATACTCATGCTTTGCGAAAACTTCTGGATAGGTATACTACATCTGAACTGAATTCTTTCTGGTTAAAGAATCTCTTTCTAGTTGCTTTGGAACAATTAGGAGATTCTCTAAAAGAAATACGGTGTTTTACAAGATTAAAAGGGTTAATAACAACAAAGAACGCTCAAAACTTGTAGCGATTCAAATGGTTCTCAAAAATGTTAAAGGTATCCGTACTTTCACGCGATTCACAGGGTTCAACAAGCAATGTATATTTCACGATCAAAGGTGTAGTACTGTTTGTAGTAGCGGTCCTTCTGATCTTGTAGGATTTCCAAGAAATTCTTCGATTCCTTCTGGAAGCGGATGATTATTCATCTGCTTCTCACATTCCGTGAATAGCCGGGACATTGAGGAATAGTGGATTTGTTTCTGTCTTTTGTTCAATCTTTTTCACGGCTTGATAGAATTGGACAACCGTACAGGCATTTTTTGCACATTGCATACGGCTCTACAATGGAGGTGACTTTTCCCTTCCATCGAAGAAAGAGAGAAATCGGATCTATCAGATCCCATACCTAAACCGGTGGCTCACTTTTTCTAAGTAATGGGGAAGAGGACCGAAACATGCCACTCAAAGACTCTACTGAGACAAAGATGGGCTGTCAAGAACGTAGAGGAGGTAGGATGGGCAGTTGGTCAGATCTAGTATGGATCGTTCATGGATGGTAGTTGGAGTCGGCAGCTCTCCTAGGGTTCAACTATTCAATCAAATGATATTAAACACGTTTCTCGTCTCTTCTCGAGAAAAAAAGTGGGGTATTT
>NC_056569.1:10205126-10209260 GCF_013358625.1 Macadamia integrifolia
AAAAAAAAAAAAAAAAAAACCTATAAGGCGCCCCTTCATGTAAGGCGGAGCACTGCCTTACCATCTCTAGACCGCATCAGCGCCAAGGCGCTAGTAAGACGTCGCCTTAGCACGCCTTAGCGCCTTAAAAACTACAGGTGCATCTAGTATTATTTGCAAATGTAGAGGAATTATTAAGGCCCATGGGGAATTTAACATCTTTATTCAGCAGTTACCATGATGACCATTTCATTGTGTTTGAAACTAAGATCATCCAATAAGATGACGGATAACTAACCAAAGAGGAGAGTGAAGCCTAGAATCTGGTATGGATCTATATTCCTCTGTAGTATTAGTATCTATAAATGAGCTAGAAGTATAAATAATAATTAATTAAGAATATGTGAGTGAATAAATAAAACTAAAATACAGAAACAAGTACAGCTTGAAAAAGTGAATAAACGAAAGTTATGAAACCAAAAAACAGAAACAAGTCTAACCCAAAATAGAAGAACACATGGTTTTAGAAATAAGAATTCTTGTTACAGATTCAGAACTTACACAAGCCAATGGGTTGAGGCAGATCATTGACATCAACAGCCACCTTCTATGCTTTGACCAGACAGCTGGACATAGAGAATGCATTCCGTTCTGACAATAAAACCAAAAAAAAAAAGAAATATGAATCAACCAAAGACATGAACAATCAGAGAAACTGTGTACATACACAAATTTATATATAAAAATAAAAATAAAAATCTCCAAAGAAACGCATGGCCTATCAAAAACATAAAGCTACTCTTGTCAAAAAATCCTTCTACTTGCATTTGGACCAAAAAAAAATTTATAAGTACAGGCATATTCCCAGTCCCTAACACTGTATTCCTTTAATTTTTTCTGCTTCACTGAAATCTTTGCAAGTGTACCCACCGTCATGAAATGCAAAAGAAGCAAAATCCATTCTATTCTTGGTAAATATCAAGTACTATCTTCAAACAGCCTCATATTTTTCCCTTTCCAGATTCTTCAATTAACCGCATGCAAATCACCTCAAGTCAAGTGGCTTCTGGGAGAAGTGTAGAAAAGAACCAAAAAATAAGCAATTAGGTTTCCAAATTTAGAACTTAAAGAAAAAATATTAAATCAACTCAGAATGACTATCTGAGTGAGAGTGGCTTATTGGACCTCTCAGGAAGAGGGTGTTAATAAAAAACTGAAGTGCTGGCAGTCCTAACAAAGACTAAGGAGAGATTGAAAAAGAGGCATGTTTCTGGTCTGCATATCGCAACCCTACCCCCCCCCCAAAAAAAAAAAAAAAAAACCTGAAATGCCATTTCTGTATTTTTGTCACTTGGCACACACTTTCAGACCTTTTCAAGTATTTGTTTTTGGTTGAAAATTGCAACTTGACAAGTGGGATGGATATAGGGTCCTCTATTACAAAGACCCACCCCTTCTCACTGATGTGGCAAATTGCGAAGGATTCACTCAACGTGAACATATGTTACATCTACCATGACCCCTAAATTTATTAATTTAAGAGAAAAGAAAAAGAATAGTAACATTAACTCTACATAATGCTACGGTAACTTATGGGTAAATTCAGTGACAAAAAAAATGGTGTACCCAGTGCACGAGGCTCCTGCCACTGCAGGGTTTAGGGAGGGTAATAACGTATGCAGCCTTGGCCCTTCTTAGCAGAGAGGATGTTTCGCAACTCAAACCCGCAACCACTACGTCACAATGGAGCAATCTTACCGTTGCACCAAGGTCCACCACCCTCTCCATTGTAATGGGTAAATTCAGTAATGAAGTAGAAAAAATTAGGAACCAGAAGAAACACGAAAATTGAACTGATAAAATGGAGAGGACTGAAAAGAAATGTGAAATAGATGATTCCAAGCAGGAATACAGAAGTGGGGGGAGAGAGAGAGAGAGTATCTGAGGAACAAAGGAACAAAGGAGAAGAATAGAAGATGCTAGCTTCACATGGATGGCAGCACACCAATTCAAACTTTATATCCTCCAAGAAGACCAAAACTAATCTAATTGTGTAATTACATTAAAATATATAAAGACCCACTTTTTGAGATGTACTATATCATATTGAGAGAAGTTCTGAATCAGTAACATGGGGAACAAAAACCTAGAAAAAAAATAGAACAATTTTCTTCATCTACAACTCTCAATAACTTTAATTTAGCCTATGGTTGGAAATTCTCAATAACATGTGCTATCTTTCCACCTTTGCCTTTCACAGGCATATTTCTTAGTGGCAATTCTTTCCTACTTTTGCACAACAATTAGTTCTGTTTTTTTTATTTTGGACTAGAATACCACCAATCTCTTGCCTTCTTCAGGTCTTCTGTCCACTTCTATATCAAATTCCACACCACCAAGTCATCCCCTTCAACCACCATTCTGACCTCAAATATTTCCTTCAATAGGAAGGGCTGAACCTGGCGCAAATCCCGCTTTTGTAAGGTCTGAGAGAAGTGGATTAGGTTTGTTTCTAACATTCAGCATTTTTGCGCCATGTCTGACCTTGGAACCCGCATCCTCATGCTAGCAGCAAGAGCTTTTCCATAACACCAAGCAATGGCCCCTTTATTTACTTCGAAGTTCATTCTTAAATCTTAAAAGCACAACATCTAGAAGTCCACACAACTAACAAGTAACTAAAGCATACCATCTCAAAAAGCTTCCCCAAATCCACCACCAGGCCTCCAAAGGCTAGGACAATCACTTGAAAGATCACAGTATACCAAAACTTGGAGAGGGCCACACAAGTTCAGCCACCAATTACCCTATCCCCTCAAGCTGTTTCTCTTCCTTACCAAAATGCTCCATCAATCCAACTGCGACATCCTACCTTTGTAACCTTTTATCAATCAGGAAAAAAAAAAAGGCTATTGCATGATATTCAGCAGGAAATTAGAGAGCATAAAATTTTGACTCAGTATACTCCACATCTTAATATCCGATAAATCAGCATACCAGCCTCTAATCCTTATTGCTCTCAACTGAGCCCCTCAACTCATCCACCACCCAAGAATAGAACATTCTTCTTATGAATTCATTCTGAGCTCAGAACGAGGTCCTCCTATTTTGGCATCCATCAAACATCAGGGTAAATAACCATCACATGTCCAAACTGCACTTGTTGTGCCATAATATCTCAGTTCCCCTACCTACATATTCCACCCAGAAACTCTATACAAGACTACAATCAGAGTCCCTATATTCTTTCAACTCAGAGCGTCCAAGTCCCCAGAACCTTCTCAAGTTTCTCATCTTAAAAAGGATCAAGAATCACCGTTGAGTAAGGTTCCAAGCAAAACATAGTCTATGACTCTATTGCCACGATTTAGCCCAATCTGCTGATTTTAACCATCTGATTTACGCACCAGTTTTCAGAGCTTCTAAAAACTACAATGATTAATGAAAACAAGGGGGAAAAAAGTGATTGTGATCATCTGACCAAACTAATATTTAATAAATGCATCCAGTTGAAGCCACTAACAGAAGTCCGATTTGAAGTGGTATCTGCCCCCCAATATAAGGCAGGAACCTTATCATTCGTACTCTACTTGTGTTCCACATGCTCCATGTATCTATTGACCAGATAAAGTCCTGCCTGACTGCCTCATTATAGCATTACCACTAGATGACAAAGTGGGGTCATGGAAAAATCAGAATAAAGTAAAGGAGAAATTTCTCTCACTTCCCTATACTTGCCCGATATTTTCTCAAACTCCCCTACCCCAATCTTCTTTTCTAATCTCCCCAGAAAAGCAAACTTCCACCCCCATGTTCTCCCTTTGCAATTCAAAATCCCTAAATTACCCCTGATTCCCTCCCCTCCCCTCCCCTCCCCTCCCCTCCCGCAACACTCTTTGGCAGCCCACCTCCATACTGCCACCGCCACCACCCCCAAGGCCCCATCTCCGACCCCACCCTTCCCCTCTCCCTCTGCATCTCCCTCCCTTCCCTAACCACTGCATTTCCCTTCCCTCAACCCCAGACCCCTTACAACTCCCCGTCCCCTATTCCTTGCCACCCCTTTTTGCAATTGCCCACCCTCACATACTTTTACAATTCCCTGCCCTCCCAACATAATGCAGTTTTGGCAAAGTGACGGGTAAGTTCTCATTA
>NC_056569.1:10209331-10233602 GCF_013358625.1 Macadamia integrifolia
GGAGGCGACTAGGGGTAATTTAGATTTGTTTTTCCAAGGGAATCAGGGGGGAGGGGAGTTTAGATATGGTTTTCAAAACAAAACTACATGAGTGCATGATACAGAATTTGTCAATAGGCAAATGCATAAATATGATAAGAAATGCAAATTTATTTTATCAGTTTAATGTCTCCACATGCTTAAGCATCTAGGAATACTTCCATTGTGAACATGTTCATTGCTGCAAATAACTCCAAAAATGGGAGAACAGTCTTACCTTGCGATCATACCCATACCAAATCAAGTGCTGCTTTGATAAGTGAACTGGCAGAAGAAGTGTTGTATCGCGAACAAACAGGACAGGTCCAAGTTGAATAAGGAAGAGAGGTGAATTCTCATTCCCCGAACTGGAACCTCCATGTGATACTTCTGCTCTCCACAGGTCCCCCCTTGCAATTAAAGAACTTTCAACATCATGCGTTCTACTGTCATATGTTGATGTAACATTAATGCTTGCCTGCATCAGCACAGCATCGCTTTTGACAATTCTTTCCAATTTCCATAGCAATAAAGATTTTGAGCAAGCTATAACTTGTACAGAAAGAATGGACAAAGAATTGCAAACTTATATACTACTTAAATGATTGTATTCGATTTATCTAGGGGGTAGGGAATAATAGAAAAGCATCTCATAGAAACAATTTAAACCAAGAGTTAACATGAACAATTCCAAAGATGGAGCAAACTTGAGAGGAGCAAACTTCAAGGTTCGGACACCATTAAGATCCTACCGAGACCAACAGACAGTAGCAAAACGACATCTCTATGAGGAAGAAAATTTTAATGGATTTGGAAGTTCAAATCGAAGGCCAAATATTGTTATTTTGAAAGAGAGATGACCAAAATGATCGCAAACACCCATAAAAAGAAGATGTGGGGTGCCGTAAGCCATGAATAGATTGGCCATAACAATTTTACCTGTGGTTTTTCAAAGCGTCCAGAGGATTTTAGATTCAAGAGTAATCTTTCTTCATCTGGTAATTCATCCGATGCACCATTGTTCTCTGCAAATCCATAATCCCTAAACTGCTCTGCAAGTGATTCAATCTCTTCTTTTTGCCTATCCAGAACAATTTCTCTTCTTTGGCTACCCAAATCTACCCTGAGAGATACTGCCTCGTTCTCATCTTGCCGAAATGGCACCGGCAACCTCCGAAAAAACTGATGCACGACGTCATTCAAGCAAGCCCCAAACTCAGCCCCAGCTTGGCCTAATCTATTTCCAATATCAAAGATCGCGGAAACCCCACTGATAGCAGAGTTATCCACAGCTAGTCCAAAATCCCTCTTCCCAAAACTCTGAGATGGGAATTCAACATCAAATAGCTTCGCTTTATGCGGACTTGGCCACGTGAATGAGGGAGTATTTATGTGAGATTGAAGCAACCCCGAGAAGCCCTGCGCGAGCCGATCCGCCAAATCGTGTCCATGGCGCTGCATCTCTTCCCATGCTTCAAACGACCTCTCCACCGACATTTGACAAAAACTAGTATCTCTTCTTCTTCTATCAAGTACTTTACTTGTCCCTCAGACGCTAAATCCAGATAAAACGCATAAACATCATATCCATGGAACTAGAAAAGAAGCAGAAATTAGGGTTCTTAATCCGGGAAGGAAAAAAAAAAGTAGTTGCAGAAAATGATCAGGTGACGGATTCAGATACAGAGATGGAGATACAATCAAGTGATCCGAATGACTGAAATTAGGGCTTGGAAGAATGAATCGCAGAGATAAAATCGAAGAAGAGAGGAGTGAAGGCGGCTTTGTGTTCACCGGGATCGACTTCGAGATGAAGATAAGGCGTTGGACTTGGTGTATTGAAATAAGCAATCTATTATTTTCAAAATCCACGACTATCTATATATCTGAGAAGTGAGAAAACGGACGGTGGGCTCTCTCGTCAACGCGAAGCGCCATAGCTAGCGTAGCACTAACGGGTAAAGAATGTCTTGAGTGACGAAGTTATTGTTATTATCTGAATCAGGCTTATCTGATAAAAGTAGTTGTTGTTAAAATGCGGGTCCTGTCCCGAGTCCGGGATCCGAACTCCGAACCGAAGAGAATATTTTGCTTTTGGATATGACTCTCTTTATCTCTCATTAAATTATGTGGTTTCTTCAGTCTTCTTTTAATTTTTAGAGGTAAGGCCAAGGAGAGTTGAACTCTTGAACTTTTGAACTCTTGAACTCTTTAAAATTATTCTTTGCCAATCATGATTTGAGGTAGTCTATATCGTTGGATCAATGATCACGAAAGGGAAATAAGATTATAAAAGAAAATTATAATTTGTCTCCAAAGCCATAGTTAAGGAACTCCTTTCACCTTGGCTTAAGAAAAACTCACTCTTAGAGTAAATGTCTCTTTTATTCAAGGTTTAGAAATCAAGAATTGGGATCTAGATTTATCCTGGCCATTTATAATTGACTTGGGAAAGGCTTGTAGATCCCTTACCCTATTGATTTAGTTGGAATTGATTCGATCCAAATTGGCTCAAATCGAAACCTAATGACTCACTTTGGATCGGTCTAATTTGAATCATACTTAATCAACTAATCCAGTCTAATTTTTAATAATATGGCGATTGACTGTATGATAGCTCCCTCCCCCCCCCCCCCCCCCCTCTTTTTTTTTTTTTTGTATGTGTAAGGATATATAAGCTTTAGAAGGTCAACCGAAAAGGAGAACACATCAAAGACCCTTACAGGGAAAGAAATGGCCTATTTAAAAAA
The DNA here is from genome assembly GCF_013358625.1 of Macadamia integrifolia. Lineage (NCBI taxonomy): Eukaryota > Viridiplantae > Streptophyta > Magnoliopsida > Proteales > Proteaceae > Macadamia > Macadamia integrifolia. The sequence continues at coordinate 10,212,100 of NC_056569.1, forward strand.
TGGGCAACAACATAATCAGATTTACTTACATGAATAAAATAATAGTACTCAATGCAAGGTTGAAGAAGCCGAATATAGCCTCAAGGACCTTAAAAATAGTAGCAATTTCTTAAAGGAGTTGACAAGAAACATGAAGGTGGATAGTTTTAATCGTATACATAAATATTGAATCATTATAATATTGGTTATTAATTGTTGGGGAATAAAGAATCACTTCAACCATGGGATAGGACCCTCGGATTAGATTGGAGAAAGGATATTTTTTACCCAACACAATAAGAGTAGAAAGAAGTCAATGATATTATTCACCAATCAAAGAATCCAATCACAAGGTCAAATCATCTTTGGTGAATAAGGGAAAACTTAACATTGAAATTTTGATTGATGCTCTTCCCAAAGTAGTCTTACTCTCCTTGGGTATGTTTCTTCTTTGGTGACTCGTGTAAAGTGGAGAAACGAAGGAAGAAACTCTAAGGATCCCTTTTGTCTGCAAAGGAAATAAAGAGGAATAAAATAAAATCAATAACAAAGTAGATTTTTTTGTAAACCACTACTTTAAATGATGACATGATTTTCTCTTAAACATATCATGTTTGACTATTAAATTTTAGGGCAAAAGATAGTTGTCTAATTGCATGGCGCATGCACATGTGTGGAGATCAACAAGAGTGTGTGCAAAGGTATCAATATGAATGCGATTTTTATTTCATAAGGGTGAGGCAGTAATTTTACGTACCCTTGTATCTAAGTGTAGGGGTCACATCAAGCAGCTTTCTTTTTCTCTAAATTTTATTTTATAAAAATTATACAATCATGATTATAAAGATTTTCTTTTTTCTTTTATAAATTTATTTCATGTCCTTTGCTTGCAATTAGTGAGAAGAAAAAATATGTGGGGCATTTGGCATCTTAGGAGTCAATTAACAAACATTTGTGACCAAAAGAATTTACAAAATGAAGTGATGGTGATATTTCCTCCTCTCCTTTTCTCATTGCAAAATCTAACCACCCATTCAGGGGTTGGAATTTGGAGTTGTAGAATGAAAATCAATCCAGGCCTCAATCAAAATGCTTGGCTTGTAATAAGAGGCACATAGAGTTTTATCTTAAAAATAACAATGAGAGAGAAGAACCCTACTCACTTGCATGTTTCTACACCTAGATGCATGTGGACTCGAAAATATAGTGTTTACTCCCTGCCTAAATGCCTTTGCCAGCGTTGCCCAGTACTTGAATCTCTGTCTTCAATCTTGTTTGAGATTGCTTCGCTTACAACCCTTGTGGTCTAGGTTGGCCATAAAATTTAAAAAAAGTTCAGCCTGCCAACACATATGAAGGGGAAGCCTCTACCTCAACATTAACTTACATCCGAAGAATCCTAAGCTAAACGAACATCTCTAGAATTTCCTCGAAGTAACAGAAAGAAAAGCAACGACCGGAGTGAGAGAATCAAAATCAGAAAAAAAAAAAAAAAAAAAAAATCCTTACACTTTTCTCTCATTCAAAATTATGCAATAATTACACAAGCGAATAGACTTCTCTTGCAAAAAAAATAAATAAATAAGTAGCACATGGAGTGAGTGTTGGCAAAGTAAAGCCACAAGTCACCTGAAACAAGGGCCATGGACAATAGACACACTATTTTGGTTTTATTTAGGGCCCGTTTGATAATCTTTCTGCCGTTTATGTTTCAAGAAATGGCAGAAACATAAATTTCCGTCTCTAGAAACATAAACGGAATTGAAGGTGTTTGATAAGTCGTGTTTCTAGAAATCGATAGTAACCAGCGAAAAAATGGCCATGAGTCATTTCAAAAAACGGCGAAACAAGAACTTGTTTCACCTGGGTCGTTTCTTGAACCACAAATAGGTAGAAATTTCAATTTTAATTTCTGAAAACAAGTGAAACGAAACAGTTTTATCAAACATTTTTTGTTTTGTTTCTGAACACAAAAATGGCAGAAACGCTTTTCTTGAAACGTCATCAAACAGACCCTTCTAATGAAGAAAATAATGAGACAGGTGGCACCATAAATATCAACCAATACATACCTCACTTGTTTAATAAAAAATCAAGTTCCTCTCAAAGTAGGGTCTAGAATCTCCTTGGGTGTAACAAAACCATTAGTTTATCATCTGTGGGGCAAAAAAATGTTCCAATAAAATTGCATGCACAATGGCCGGAATAATTGTTGACTGTCTTCATATTATTCTCTTCTTACAATAATACATCGTTCCCTCCTCTTCTTTTTCTTTCCTTTAGATATATCTGTCATAGAAGAGATACAATAGCTCATCTAACGGCTTATGTTGGGCTAAAAGCCACTATTGCTTCATTGTTTTCTTTCATGCCCAGTTTGACTGGTAATTAATTTTTGTATCCTTTGATATTCTTCAATTAATGCAATCACATTATGGAAAAAAAAATATATATATATATATATAATAATGAAAGAGTGTTTTCTAAAAAAGTAAAAAGCAATATAAATCCTATAATGAGAACGCACATGAAAACATCACCAGGAGCAAGATTCTGCTTTGTGGCAAGGTGGTCATTTAACTCACCCTCCCCCATCACATGTGTCTGGGCGGCAATGCTACCTTTCAGCTTCATTTTCCTTAATATACACGGCAACACCCACTATGCCCTCTCATATAGGACATTGCAATGACCACTCCACCCGGATGCCTGCATCTCTCTTTCATTCAAAGTTACAAATGGTAGGTGGTTTTGCACTTGCAAACACAAGTTAAAGGCTTTATGTTTTGAAAAAATAAAAAAATTAACATCAAGTATTTGTATGGAGGTGTCAAACCCTAAACCAAATCGATCAAAATGACCGAAAAATCCCTACTGAATTGAATCAATTTTTTTTTAGGCTGGCTTTTATTTAGGATATTATGAAAACGGTTGAAAATTAGATCACACCAACACCAAACAATAAAAATCAGACTGAAACCAAACCAAACCTAACCGATAAAAACCAATACCAACCCAAAAACTACTTTAAAAAAAAAAACTATATATTTTTTTTCCTCACTCTTATGCATTTACTGTATCTATATTTTACATTTCAAAGCCACAACTCAGTTTCAATCAGGTTTAGTTTTTGTGTTGGATTAGTTGTCATGGACAAGCAAGACTTGAGTTTTAGATATTTGTTTCACATCCAATTACAATTGCAAGGCAGGGATTGAGATATCTGCCGGAAAGGTATATTTTTCAACTTCAGTATATCAGATAACTGTTACAGTTGGATATTAAAATGCCAGCTAAAAGTAGATAAGGTAATGAGTTAGGAAAATAACACAATCAACAGTGTTTAAAACTCATTCAATCCAACAGAGTAAAACTAGAACTCATATGGCTCATCCCATATAGGCCTAGTGAATCCCATATAGGCCTAGTGAATATTTAGCAGCATTAGAATCACATCCTGGATTATGTGCAGGAATGTGGGGCTGTGCCAGACAGTCCCCGCCGCCTCCCCCCCCCCCCCCCCCCAAAGGCAGAAATGCCCACCCTATTGATGCTTCCACACACTCCCATTGGCTCCACGCTAGTGCAGGGGCCACACTCCTGGACAGAGAATTCTTCCCCTACTAAACCGTATAGCATATATTGTTACGCTGGGACAAGTATAAACCCATTGGTGTACCAAACTCTTGAAGTGAAGCAAGCAACAAGCAAATCACAAGGTTCCATGGTGTAAGCAAACTTCTATGACTCGACACTGGTGTGCCCCATGAGCTCTCTCCAGGAAAACAAAAAACATCAACAGCCAATCAAGATCCTTCACAGCAGCTTTGTCATGAACACATTTAATTTTCTAGGCATATACATACAAAGAGCATTTCAGAAAAAGAAGTCATCTAGCCTCACCTCACTCAACATTAAATCACCAATTGGGAATACCATGTCTTCAAATTAGAATCCTTTGCTAGCTTTAACGCCCAAAAAGTTCACCTCAGCCTCTAGAATAGTATGAGATGCCATGATATTTGAATACTCATCACTGCTACCCAAAAAACTTGTCGCAGGCCTGCTTATAATATATCATAGATATAATGCCCTTTCAGAAAGATCTTAGATCCCCAGGATCACAGCTTAATCTGGTCTGGTAATTGGATCCTCCAAGCAGTGCCTGAGGGGGTTCATCATCCTGTTTACAGCAGAGATGAATTATAAGGATCAAGAGAATCACAGTAATAAAAAGAAATTACAGAAGTTCTGTAATTCCAGGTAAACAGCATGAAAACAAAACTACCTGCAGGAAATAACAGGATTAAGAGCATCAAATTGGATGCAATTGAGAAATTTATAGATAAGCCACCACATGAATACAAAACAACTTCATCTATAAGAAAGTCTTATGTTTGGTCATTTTGAATGCAGCTTAAAAGAATTACGTGAATCTTTAGGTTTCTGACAAAGAATAGTAACTATACGTCCCAACAGCATTTAAAACAATGCCACCAACTGAAGTCATAGACTATAAGATTCAAATTCACATGGATTTCTAGTGAAGTGACAGAAACTCCTCCAAACCGAGCAGACTCTGATTACTATCAACTTTCTGTGGATATAAATCTGGTAATTGCCAAATCCTCTGTTAGAATTTGGCAAGTTTGTAAATAACTGACCACAGTTTGAAAAGGTCAGGTATAAGCTTAGACCAGAGCATATCGCGAGCCTAAATAAGTGTATTAAAACTGCAACAGGCTAGCGTTCATGATTTATCAAGCACTTGAAAAAGGGGAACGAGCATTCAGCTTTTGACTTACAAAAACAGATTGTATCAAATTATGTTGGCAGAAAAATTCACAGATAGATCACACTAGACAGTTTTGATGATAATTGTATGGTATTGTCAATAGCAAACAAAGTGGAATATCATTCTACACATCCATATATCCATTTAAATTTCGTTAAACGATATACTAGAGAAACAGTTTAAAATTCCACAAGTACTGTCAATTAGCAATCAAATAAAATGGCAGATCATACAACAAATATGTTCAAAAAATTTGTGACGGCAAAGAATTCATGAGAACTGTTTTGAATTCAATCATATGTTTAAGTTAAGGACAGATAAACAACCTAATTATTCAAAATGGTACTATCCCTTCAATCCCTTAATGAAGATTGAACCAAAGCTTGTGCCAATCACAATTCTACAATGTGCAGAGCCCTTCTGGAGATCTAAAAATTTCTCAGCAACTTTCAATTCTTCTTTCTCACCAATTTTCACTTGTCCCTCCACATCAACCCTCCTCTCCCGAAAATTTACAACCAGTCGCTCCAAAATGCTTGCATTATTTACCAGAAATTTTATCACTTCAAACTCTTGATCATGCCCCTCAAATTCTGAAATTTCAATTGATTTGAGGTGTGACAACAAACAGTAAGGCACACTTTGTGGGGAATCCCAGTTGAATTTCCTTTGACCATCAGAGTGTACAAGCCCCTGGATTAAAACAAAGAAGGGTTTAAGAGTTACAATTGGTAGAAATTTTAAAATTAAGTATAACAGCCAATAAGTAGCTGAATTGTTCGTGAATTTTGGTCTACCTCATAAAATTGAAGAACCTCAAGACCAGGTGAACATTCAAGTAAGCATGGGAGCATTCCCCAACCATAATTTTTGCAAACACCCAACCCCAAGCGCTTTAAATTAGGAAATGTAGGCATATATGGGTGCTCTGCTGCAAATGAGAGTGTCTTGGCACAAAATAATTTTGTCAAAATCATGTATGAAATAGAAATAACTAGAAAATTTTTCTAGGAACCTGAAACAATAAATGAATAATAAGCAATGGTCATCAGACAAAATTGACATTTAAATGAAAGAGTAAGCTAGTATACCTCCATTGTGTCACCATCCAAATCCAGAATCTTCACATGGGCAACCCCTTCAAGAAGAGCATGTACACAATCACCATGCATGCTACTTTTGATTTTATATTGATCCTCACTCAATTCAACTCCAATTGATGCCTCATATAGGGAAGACAGGTCATCAACAATAAATTCTTCTGGTGCATAGGCAGCATATGTGAGGACTGTGAGGGCTGGAAGATTAAACCTGATTTTGTGCCCAGTCGAATTACAGTGATATATGGTCAAACAGTTTAAAGTTGGAATGCTGAAGTCAAAAGTTGTTACATTATCCCATCTACAATCATCTATAGTCAAAAATTCGAGAACTTGACAGCTTGAAAAGAGTTGTTCCACTGAGATATCATCAACAAAAGTAACTTTTTCAAGGTAGAGGATAATAAGGCTTGATAAACAGATGGAAGAAGGAACATTGAGTACAAAATTTCCAACCAATTCTAACTTAACCAGATATTCAGAAGTAAAGAGGCAGTGTGGCAACTTAAGGGACTGTTTCACAGAGATCAAGAGACACAGCTGCTGAACCTTCCGAGTCATTGCAGCACATATCCAAGTATTAATGCGATTTAAATCACAAGAGCTACCACATTTAAGATGGAACTTCTCCAAACTTGATGCATTTTGAATCAGTACCTTATCCACAAAATTCATAAAATTGGCCACTTTTGCTCTAACTCGCTTCTTTCCTGGTTCAGTATCATAAAACCCATCATCAAAGTCAAGACTGGTAACAGAAGTCCAGATGTACTTCCACCTTTTTGATAAAATGCAAGTTCTAACAGCATATTTTGTTGGAAGAAACGAGAGGATGTGATGAAGGAGGGTATCTGGTAAGTTGCTGATCTTATCCTCCCCTTCTGCTGGGTTCTCAGCCTTATCATACTTCACTCTTTTAGGAACAGGATATTGATCAGTTGTTTCCATGATTCCAGAGCTCCTACCTAGACTAGAAGCTAGTGCTTAATTATCAAAAGTCCCTGCAAGTTTAGATGGTAGGCTTTAACTTGTATGGACAAAAAAAATTGAACAGTTCCAATAAACACAAACAAAAGCATCAAAATTAGCAGGGAATGAACCCTAGACATCAAAACAAACCAAAGGCAGTAAAAAAAAAAAAATGCTTTATATTATTTTTTAATGTAACGTAAATGGTAGGGAAATGAAGAGCTGACTTTGGTTCAGAGATTCTACATGGGTCTACCAATCTAAACACAATCTGCAACCAAACCCTCATAGTCCAACTACAACAGAAGTGTCTGGCTTCTGGGTTTCAAGAAACCATTTTGATTTCTCTCAAATATTGGAGGCTCTCACTTACTCCTACTACAGGCTAGTAAAAACAGCATTTAAACTATCAGATTGTGCAAGTCTTGAAGATGTGCTCAAAATTACGCTCATAAATCAACCACATTTCACACACTGGCTCTGCTGCATTCGACTTCACTTCGTCTCTCCCAACTAAGAAGAAACCATTTTGATCTCTCTCTATATCTCTACGTATCAGATGCTTCACAGCTACCACTAAAGACTGCAGATAGGGTTTTAACTATCAAACCCTGGAAATATTGACGGAGGAATCAGGTTACGGACTAAACAACTGAAACCCATTAGCAACTACAGTCAGAAAGTGAAAGATTTACAAGGAAGGAAGAGAAAGAAACCTTTACTTGATGGATTGATAGATTTTGAGTTGCAGAGCCCACTTGAGAATAGAAAGTGGAAGGAAGACTTGCTTCTCTCCAGACTACTCGAGTACGATTTTGGGGCTCAAGGCGAAAGGTATGGTCTCCGAAGAGGGCAACGTTTGGGATTCTAGATGCAGTGCCCACTTGAGAATAGAAAATGAAAGAAAGACTTGTTTCTCTCCAGACTCCAGAGTCCAGACTACTCGAGTACGATTTTTGGGCTCAAGGCGAAAGGTGGAATGGTCTCTGAAGGGGGCAACGTTTGGGATTCTGGATACGGCAAATGGTACAACCTACGAGGACGCATCAATGACGAAACGTACGTAAAAGTCTTTAAAAGGTCAATCTGTCTTGTCAATAGGACCTTGCTTTTGGTTTTTGCGACATCACGGTGGAAAGCGGTCTCGGGTTTTGAATCTTTTGATCCTTCAACTTTTAGCCTTAAATTTTTCCTCTCATTTGCCGTCTATCGCCACTATTGTATTCACACGGTAGGTCTGTAAGGCTCCATTCTGTGACGTTCCAAAAAATGAGTTCTGATGTCTTCTCATTTTTATGGAATAGAAATGGGTAAAAAACTGTATGATAAGTTCGTTTAATTTCTTATTTTTATGAATTGAGCCGAACACGAGGCATTGGAGTCCTCTTTTTTTTTTTTTTTTTTTTTAAGCATGAAAAATAAGTTGGTTTTTATTTCTATTTTATTTATTTTTTTGCTTTCCTATGTTCAGATAATTTTTTTTTTAGTAGAAACTATGCTCAGATATTATTGCTGGATTTTATTGGACCATCTTATAAACCTCATTGATCTTCACCGCTTTTTCTAGTAAGGATTTGTGGATGAAGAAGTTGCCTAGACTCTAGATTTTTTGTGGTGTATCACTGTACTTATTTTCTTTTTGAATTCATTTATCGTTATACTCTATTATCGACGGGCCTAATACATCCTCTAAGGGTTGTTTGTTCTTTTCTCTTTTTCTTTATTTGAATTGTTGGTCTGCTTCTATTTGAATACTATGGGAGGGGAAGACTTGAAATTTCAACTAGTCATGTAGAGGATGAGGAGTTCCTAGTAGAACTAGACAGGTTTTTGGTGGAAAAGTCTACTGTCGTGGGGATTTCTATATTCAAAAGTAAGAGATTGGAGTTCAATGAGAAGGAACCTATTCACTTATTCAATTTTACCCCCTCCCCCCAATCACTTTATCAATTCATAGACAAAAAACCTTTTTTCTCTTTCAATGCCTTTTCTTCTTTTATTTGTTGACTGAAATATTAAAAGAAGCATCAATGTCTAGACAACAAAAGGATACAAGGGTGTAGGTATCATGGACCTCCGTCGGGTCACGATAGGGCCCATAGCACGTGTACACATGCTAAGGGTCGACCCTAATGAGATGAGATAGTATCCCCTGATCATCAAATGCCAAGGGGAGGACACACGTTATGGGTAAAAGGGAGTCGCTACCTAGAAAGGGTCTAGGACCCATAAATGTCTCCCCCAATTAAGGGAGAGATACTAATGACTCTGATGGATAAGGCTGGTTTGCACCAAGATTCTTGACAAGTGTCAAGTGAGAGACTGGGAAGGTGTTAGGCACCCAGTCTGTCCGACCCTAAGACCAGTCTCCTTTTGTTTGACCAAAGTTTGTTTGTACCCTAATAACTAGTCCTAAACTAGGTATCTAAACATGGCATGTGAAAACCCTAAACTAAGTGTCTAAATTATGCTAGCTAAGTTATGATGCAAATAATGAAATGATTACGCTAATTAAAAATAAAAAACCCCAAATGATTTAATTAATGTATTATGAGTCTTATATTAAGCTAAGTAAATAAGCCTAGACCTAGGATTAGTTGAGCAATTTGTGAAACCCTAAATTGAACTAACTCAATTAATTGAGCCTGACCTAGATGGATGATCAATGAATTTGTAAGATCCTAAATTGAATTAATTAAAATGGTTAGTCTCAATCCCTAGTAATTTGTGAAATAAATTATTGCAATCCTACTTAATCTAATTGTTAAAAAAATTTATAAATTAATGAGATCTAATTAATTTATAAAAGTGAAATGGATTAATTACATTAAATGAATGCATTTTTACTAATCTATCTAATCTAGTATAGGAAGATTAAACTAAACCTAAGGTTTAATTAAATTAATTATGAAACCTAATTGGACTAATTATGTTTACCTTGAACTAATCCTAAGATGAGTTAAACATTTTTCAAAACCCTAGTTAAGCTAATGAGAAGAGAATCTTTTAACTAATTAATCTAGTTAATTATCTTACATTAAATAACTAATTAGTTGATTGCTTAAAATAAACAAACCACTAGAGGGAAAAAGACTGGTAATTACACAAGTTTAATAAATTGAATTGAATGAAGAAATCAAATGCAGTGATTTAAAAAGCTAAATTAACAAACCACAATTAAATAAACAACAGTTGAAATGACTAATTACGTTAACTACGTTACTTTAATCAATCTAGATTAGTACTACATTAATGCGAGTGAGGGTTGGAGTACAAAAGATAGGAGATAGTAGGAAAACCTAAATCCCCAATACGCACCTAATGCTACGAGTCGGTTTGAGGGGGCCAGCCATGCCCTTGCTAACATGCGCCCTAGACTACGTCCCATACTTTATTAAAAGGGAAATAAAAGCAAATCATTTAATTTTAAAGTTTAAAATTAGGGGAATCCCAACCCAAAATTTTAGGGCCGGATACATTACAAACCTGAAATCAAACCAAAATGGATAAAATAAAAATAAATAACAAAGGGAAGAGAAGATTCCACATAGAAAATAGAAATGAAATAACAGGTTGTGGGTATTACAAATATGGACTATCTAATCAGCAAATTAAAGAAATAACAAAAAACGAGAAAATAAAATAGAAAGAAGAAGAGAAGACGATGGGCTAGAGATGGATTTTGGCAAAGGGAAGAAGATGGGAGTTGTAGTGGTTCAGATTTCGGTTATGGAAAAAGGTAAGTGGGAAGAAGTAGGGGATGATTTCAGTTATGGAGAAAGGAGGGGGAGAAGAGGAGAGGATGGATTCAGCAGCAAGGAACATAAGAGAAGGAGAAGATGAGAAGAAGAAGAAGAAGAAGAAGAAGAAGAAGAGAAAGAAGTTGCAGGTTTATGGATTCAGCAGCAAGGAACAGAAGAAAGAAGGTGCAGTTTTATGGATTCAGCAGCAAGGAACAAAAGAGAAGGAGAAAATGAGAATGAGAAGAAGAAGAATAAAAAGAAGAGAAAGAAGTTGCAGGTTTGCAATAAGAAGTGGGAGGTGGCAGCCATGGAGAAGGGAAGGAGAAGAAGAGGAGGGAGGCGGCTAATTTTCTGCTAGAGGGAAAAGAAGGAAGAAGAGATAAAGAAAAGGTAGAAAGTGTTGGGTCCCGCTGGACACTGAGAGGGGGGGTGAATCAGTGTGCCAAATATTTTTTCATTTTTCAACTGTACCCCTGATGTGGCAATCACTATTTGCACTTCAATAGCACAGTCTATTGATGCTGCCTAGAGCTGCTATATATACTACTGACAATTCTTACTGTTGCATGAAACTTACTCACATAACCTGTACTGCTGCCCAGAGCTGTCTCATAAACCTCACACGGTAATCACTGTCACATACATACACAGTCGTATGCACATCCACACTGCACCACCAAGTGGTCAGGTCTACCAGATGTACACATCCATTCTGCAGCCAAGCACTCCAATCCACAATACAAATACGAGCATATACATCCACAACACAAGAAAGACGTGCTTCGACTAGTTGCCTACATGCACCGAGTAATGCCCACTGTTGGGCTCAACATTTATTCAATACTAATTATGACTGCATCCACAATCAAGGGAACACATTTCCAGTTTCCACCAATGACATACAATGGCTAGGTCTTCATCCTAGTTTTCTCAGAATGATATGAGAGGCCGTACCCACGGTAAATAGGTTTAGGTAGTTGTAACTACCAAGGAACACATAGTCCCTGTGTTCAGCACCCACTGAACACCAATAAAATGAAGTTGGGCTTATAACAATGCCCTATAGTGAAGCACTCATACATGCAAATTTTCCCCAAATAGACTACAACTATCACTTAGGCATTTTATCAAACATCTTGCCTACAATGATTTATAATAATGGAAATTTGGCAAAAGTGAGGTTACCTTGGCAAGGAGTAACCGTCGGAGATGCAACAATGTCGATCTCCACTTGATGCGGACCACAACCACGTTGTCTCGGTGCTACCAATGGTTCAACCCCGGTTAGCACTTGGGTTTGTTGAAGCAACTCACAATAACCAAATTATAGGTTCTTCTTCTTCTTATTCTTCTTTCTTTTCTCTTTATCTTTACTTTCATGGAGTAACAATGACATTTACATTCACATTCACATTCACACACACACAAAGAGAGGGAAAAACTTCTTCTCTTCTCTTTTATTTATTTATTTATTTTTTTCTCTTGGAAAAAACCAATAGAGGTCAACCTTGGTTTCCAACAGCTTCCTAAGCCTCTAATGGGGGCTATGGATGAAGTGCAAGAGGATGGAAGTCTTTCATTCAAACCCTTACCTTTTCACGAGCTTCAACTCATTTTTTTGACCACCTCATCAACCCCTCTGCCTGATTTCTTCCCTTTGATGTGTAGATCTCAGAGAGATGAAGAATCGCCAACTTGAATCACCTAAATCGGAGTTAAAATGAGGGAGATATGACCATTTGAAGTTGTAGCAAAATAAGATAGTCAGAAATGGAATCTCCGTAGGGGTGGCGTAGGCTACACCGGCGGCACGTGCAACCGAGGCGCAGATTTGGCCGTAGATCTCATCAAAAGGTTTCTCTTAATCGGAGCCGTCCGATTAAACCAACGGGCAATAGATTTAAACCGTAGGTTTTGAATCTTGATGATGTCATCATGACGTATGCGCTAACATTGTCATATGCTTTGTCAATCACCGATTGGTGGTGTAGTGCATTTCACGGTGTGCTGTCGACTAACTTTAATAAAGCTCCATCAATATTGACCGTTAGATCGGAACCGATCTGATATGATTGGCTCAGATCAAGATATGGAGAATCTCTTTATAGATTCTATGCACATGCGCTACACACAATCAAGACTCAATATGGTGATGCGCCACACCATCATATCTAATACACTCCACCAATGAGAAGCCTCGGATAAGCATCTTCAACCCAAGCTCTTGCAATAACCGTCAGATCTGAATCTGACCGACGTGGCTCAATCTGAACCGTATATTATCCCTCTGATTCTCTTATATACACAAAAACCCCTGCTTCTATAAACTTTAATTCCAAAAATCCCTTATCAACTTAGACCTTTAAAACTTTGAAATTGCATAAAAGCCCTTGAAATTTCAAAATTAAAATCCAGAAAATCCACCCAACACCGAGAGCATATGTTGATTTTCTAGTTCAGATTTTCAAACTAGCTTCACGAAACACTTATAACTTTTTCATACGATATCTAATCAAGATGAAACAAAGTGCGTTGGAACCATGACTGGACGCTCTACGACTTTTCAGAAGACTCAATCATCTGACTCAGCCATGTAAAAAGATCAAAATGCCCCTAGACTTTTCTAATGATGCATCTTTCTCATACAGAATCGGAAAGCGATGAAATCAAAACCGTTGGAAAGATTGGATTTTTTTCGTATTGTTACATGTAGAACATTTCCTTTAAAAAATTCATCTTCAATGCCGAAATTGCCCTCGACTGCCACAAATGCCGTAACTTCTTCATACGGTATCGGAATGCGACAAAATCAGATGCACTGGACTAGATAAATTACAATCTATATTTTTTATGAATAAAAGATCTTCCAAAAATATCATTTTCACTATCGAAAATGCCCCCGATCATAAATAGGCCAATTTTACCAGTTTGGACCCAGAAACCCGCGCCACATACTAAGGATGTATCAAACCATTCCATGCATACCAAGTAGTTATGTTATCTCATCAGTGACATTAGACACTGCTATGTCATCATTTTCATCCATGTCACCCAAACTGGTCACGTCATCACCGCCACGTAGCCGGGTTGCCATCAAGGACAACCATAAAACAACAGAAAGGATTAGGGTTCTTGGATCCTAATCCAAGGGCTGAGATCTAAAGGATAAAACAATTAACAATTATGTAGAATCATAAAGCCAAATGTAAATTCAAAATCAATTTCGATTAAAACAAAAAAATAATAATAATAATTAAGTCTGAATGAACCTAATTACATCTAATTGAACCGGATAAAACTAAAATGAAACTAATTAAACCAATTAAACAAAAATCATATTTAATTGAATCAAAATACCTAAATACACCTAATTGAATCGGGTTACATATAATAAACCATATTAAATTAAATTGAAACTTATTAAACCTAATTAATCTAAATGAACCAATCATTAATAAATTAGAACCTAATTTATTAAATTAGATAAACTAGTTATAAATTATAATTAGGAGAAGAAAAATACCTTAAACCCGGTTTTAATCAAGAAATAAGGGGAGATAACCCTTGTGCTTCAAGCCCCAAATCGAACCGAACCGGACTAGATCTCCTGGCTCAAAGAAAGATTAATGTGTTAAACTTTTAGACCTAGAGAGTATTTGATTTTAGAGGGAAGATGTTAGCCAAAACCTTGATGGAGCCATCCTCTCTCCCAAATTCTCAATTTTTTCTCCTCCTTCCTTTAGAAGAGAGGAAGGGCTATACTTATAGCCTTGGGACTTGAAACAATTATCTCTTATTTTCGACGTGGGATTAAAAAACTAGAGAGAATTGTCCAAAAAGGCTTGCTTTTGGACAATAGGGTATGGGTGCCATGTGGCACTCCTTGGTTGCTCGGAATGGAATCTGATACCGAACTTTGGAGTTAACTTTCGGGGGTCATATCTTTCAAACCGTTAGTTAGAATTCGACGTGTAATATGTCGTTAGAAAACTCAGTCCGAGCAATATCCAATGATATGAGACACGATTGGGGTATTGACCAGGAACCTTTACGAAAATATGCATAAAGTAGGGACCCGGAACATATAATGAAATAGAGAATCGAGTATCGATTCGCATAATTCTCGCATCAAGGTGTAATGTCCGACTTGAGGGGATAAACGACAATAATTCACAACATCAAATTCTAATTTTTGAAAATATTTTCTCTTGAAAATTTATAGGGGAAAATTGGTCATTTTCTACTCTAAGCTTGAAATTCTCCAAGTATAAAATGTCCAACATGTAATTCTTCATATTGTTATCATTGCCGGGGGGTGACAAAATTCGGTATCTACAAAGGGCCAACCAATGGAGGCAATAACCTCTATAAGGTATAATTTTCATTAAAGATAACACCAAAAAGCAGTCTCATGAATTGAGGCCTCTAAGTCCAAACAACCTTATCAACTAATTTAATGTGAGGACTATAAGAGTCTCTAGTAAGACATATTAAACAAAATCTTGATTTCTAGAATTTTTTGACTGAAGCTATTGGTCTTAAGACAATTCTGATTTAAAATAACTTGTGGATCGGTTGCATATAACTAGTTTTCTTACACATAAATGCAAGGTGAAGGACCCATGTGTCCATGTGGACAAGGTCGGATGATGCTGAAAGTATCTTGTGCCAAAAGAAGCCCAGTATTGTTTTACAAATGTCCCGCAAATGAAACTCATATAGTACATTTCATGTGGTAGACAACCACCATCCCAATGAGAATATTGATGATCGCACATATAATAATGGTTTCAAGAATTATCCGCAAGGAGGGTATAACCGTCATATTAATCAATCGCAAGGAAACAAGTCCAAATATTTCATATTTGACGTGACAACCGTGTTGTTGACATGGAACTTGATCATATCATTATTCTTGTTTATGTCTTATTTTGACTTTATTTATTTGTGTAATAATGGTTTCATAACTTAAAATTTATTAAAAAACAATTAACTATCCTTAGATTTTATTTAAAATTAACAACTTTGACACCCATGGTGAATATGGCATTTTATGTAAATATTAAACAGAAATGGTTATGTTAAGTGCGAACCATATGAGTTTCTATTTCTTCTAGGTTACAAAATCAATTTTCTTTTGGGGTTACCATTTAGTATTTTTTACACAGAATCACTCAAAAAAAAAAATGCAAAAAAGTGTGCCTGACCCAGAATCATGTTTAAAAAACAGAATCGTTATAGTACAAAGCCTAATTTCCCATATTTTATAATATAAGGTAAATATCACTACCCTCCCCTAAACTATAGCGAAATATCAACTTGATCCTACACCTTTTTGAAAATATCACTCACCTACTTTACAAGGAAAAAATTCTATCTAACGACCCCAACTGTTAGTTTTTGCTGTTAAGTCACATGAATTTTTATCAGTGTCCAAAATACCCCCTAATTATGAAATGCCCAAGAAACCCTTAATGAAAACCCATTATTCTCCTAAACGATTGAGCCCTTCTCTCTCTCTCGTGTCAAGGCCACGGTGGGGATCGGAGACGGTGGTTACACAAGAAAAGTGACCTGAGGTGCCCAACCAGTCGGCAGCAGCAGTGGTTCTGCTCTCTCTCTCTCTCCTCTTTCCCCCTCCCAAAATCTGCGTAGTGTCTGCAAACCCATCTCTGTTCTTGAATT
The DNA here is from genome assembly GCF_013358625.1 of Macadamia integrifolia. NCBI lineage: Eukaryota > Viridiplantae > Streptophyta > Magnoliopsida > Proteales > Proteaceae > Macadamia > Macadamia integrifolia. Next base: position 10,228,371 of record NC_056569.1, read on the forward strand.
TTTTGCTCTGACAAAGCTGATTTTGATGTTGCCGTTATCATTGGTATCTGGGCTTATTCTACCATTCGTGAACTGGGAAGTGGGGAAGGGAACCATTTTAATTCAAAACCCGAGGTTCCCCAGTTGGGTATGAATATTGGGTTCCAGCTTAAATGGAAGATTTTGAGGTTGTTACATATTAATAGGTTTCTAGTGAATGGGTGATATTATACTATGTAATGGCAGAAACAGAAAAAAATTGTGGTGGTGACTGGAGATCACTAATTTCAAGCCCGAAAGGTATCTTCTTGACTTGTCTATCTGAAGGGTTTCCTTCGAGGTCTCTGTCTCAGATTCTCAATGGGTCTGATGCTGCTGTTGCTGTGGCATCTGCCGATGATGAGAAAGCTAGAGATGGTCCGGTGAGTTCAGATACGAAAGTTGAGGAAGGCAGAGTTTCGACTGGTATGGATGGTAAGATTGAGGTTTCTGGTGATTGGAAGCTTAACCCAGTTAAAAATGGGGCAACTATTGCAGAGAGGAGGGCTGCGACTCGTGGCTTCAGTGTGCCAAGGATTAATATGCCTCAGTTTAGATCCATCAGCCCCTTGATATCACCAGGGTCTTGTTTGCCTCATCTTACCATACCACCTGGTCTTAGTCCGACATCGTTGCTTGATTCTCCCATCGTGTTTCCCAATTCTCAGGTACTGTCAAAGAAGTTTTTTTTTTTTCCTCTTAAGATTCTTTGAATTGGAAATGGGTTTGATGGTTATGGTTTCAACATTTTTGGTAGAAATAACAATTTTTTGAAGATGAATTATAAATCTATTCTTTTTCCACATTGTTTTGAATCTTTAATTTTGAGGATGCAATGGTGTATCGCCTCCAATCTCCGTCCCAAGCACTTTATCTCCTCCCAAAAAATCCCTTATGAACATATCCACCAACATAGTAGGGTTGGTAGTAATCATCCGTCGCCGCCGACCTCTGGGGCACCTCAGGGTCATTGTGTGACCATCGACTCCGATGCCTTGACACGAGGCAAAGAAGGGCTGAATCGTTTAGGAGAAGAATGGTTTTGCATTAAGGGTCTCTTGGGCATTTCACAATTGGGGGGTATTTTGGGTGTTATGATAAAAATTCATGTGACTTAACTGCAAAAACTAACGGTTGGAGTCGTTAGATAGAGTATTTTTCTTGTAGGGGAGGTGATTGATATTTTCAAAAAGGTGTGGGGTCAAGTTGATATTTTGCCATAGTTTAGGGGAGGGGAGTGATATTTACCTTATAATATATATCTAATGTAAAGAAAGAATTCCCTTGACTGGCAATTTTTTTATATTTTTCTCTAAAAGAGAAGTGTTTTTCATTGGGGAGTGCAGTTCCTCTATGTATGCAAAGGCCAATGGGAGCACATTGAAAAGCATTCAAAGATGGGTCATTTGGTGGGAAGTGGCACATATATCTCTATATGGGATGAGAGATGGGTTTCAAATGCTAAGGATCTCATGCCCTCTCTCCCTAAGTCGATTGGATGTCCGATCTCTAAGGTCGCTGACCTTATAGACCAGGAGAATAGAACTTGGGACGTTTATCCTACAATAGCACAAAAGGCAGAAGCCTGGAGATGGCTTCGGAATTTGTCCTCTGCCGCCCAAGTTAGAGACCCGTGCAACAGTAGTAAGAGAGAAATAGTGAGCGAGATAGTGAACTTAACTTTACCTAGCTCCTTGGTTTCCTTTTATAGGATCGGATCTTGTCGAGTCCTACCAGGAGACGTCCTTCTGCCTTTGAAGAACTTGGGGTGGTTTGGAGGATCTTATCTCCTAAGTCTCTTTCCATGGGGAATATTCCGTTATTTGGGGATTTGTATTACCGCTCTCCTTCAGGTGGGTAGAGTCCTGCTATGACTCCACTACGGAAGGACTTAGGTCTTCCCATGGTCTTGGTATCCGGAGCTGTTGGTTTTCTTTGGTTGATTTAAATTTCTTCTGGATTCAGACGTGCATACACAGTTGGATGCCACGCGTCAACGAATACTTTCCTCTGCCTCGTTCCCAAATAAGGTGCCCAGTCCATGGCCAACTTTAGGCCCATCTCCCTTTGTAACCTCTTATATTCATGCTCTTGAGGAGAATCTTGATCACATTTTGATTGAGTCTGATTGTAAAGAAGTAATCGGGTGCTTGGGAGAGCCAATTTCCCCCCCCCCCAACTCCTTGTATCCACACTCATCCATGACATCCTATCCTTCTCTTCTTTGTTCTCTTGTTGTAACTTCTCTTACCTTCCTAGGGATGTCAACGTGGTTGCTCATTCCCAGCATGGAGGCCCCTCTTTATGACTAGTAAGATAGTCCTCCATGGCTCCTTGAGTTATGTAATTCAGGGACCTCATGTCACACCCCGTTCACACTGAACCGGGCCAGTGACCGAGTTAACACCGGTTAACCTAAACCTGCCAGGATCATCAGATACTGTATTCCACCACAACATACACACAACTAATATAACCTCATCAGATCAGCGGAAGGCTAAGTTTTATCTGTGAATAATCCCATAATACTTGATACCCGGATAGTGATACAATAATTATATACATTTGGGCCCGAAGGCATGATATGTACACAAAAAGAATAAAATTCAATTATCAAGTACGTAAGGAAATCCACAAAAACAATCAGAGTACACAGCTCGGCTCGGTATCAAGGCTAGAGCTCGGCTCGGCATCAAGGGTTGAGCCCAGCTCGGCATCATGTAGTAGAGCTCAGCTCGGCCTCAGAACTGCTGTCCCGTAGCACAACTCTCGCACGAGCAGTCGGTGCCGTGCTCTAACTCCTCAGAGGTCCACCAATCCTCTTCAGGAAACTCGACTGTGGGACCCACCCCATGCTCCTCAGATGTATGACCTGCAAAATCATCTAAAAATGGGCGTATACGTGGGATGAGCTCACTAGCTCAGTAAGTGGTAAGTTGGACCACACAACAGTCCACACATCACAACACATCATATGCACTACATGCCATGCTATACATTTTAAATCACATCCACCTAAGCAACATTACTAAGTCCTTGTTTTTAGTGCTACTACAACCACAGTGCGCGTATACTCCGGGTACGAGCCGCGAACTCCCTCCCGCGATACGCCCATAGGGCTGTCGGAGAAGGCCCACCGTGAGTACTCGGAAAAGTAAAGACAATGCCGTCCATCGGCTCTCAACAGAAATGTAAATGACTGAAAATAAAGGTGCTGACTCCAGCAATTTAAAAGCAGTACGATTGGCCCTCTTAAATGTACCATCGGGGTTGCCGACTGTCCTACATGACTCGTCGGGCGTTATGTCTAACCGCCACAGTGACCCGACACCCGCGACCACTGCTTCCCCCCAAATGATAACCCAACACCTTAACCCCTGTTGGGAAGGGTCGTAGCACGGGATGGTGAGAATCCTAATACCGCATGCTCCTATATGACAATAGTACGATTGCATAGTGCCTCCGTGTCCCATTCCACGGGCCACCAATGCACTCGTCTCCAAGCCGACTACGGCATCTAGTCTATCAATGCAACATGCACAATGATGTCCACATTCAACATATAACATCTCATTCAATTGGCATTTGGAAAGTAAACATAGCACATATGCACATCAATGTGTGGAATGAATAGACTACATAGCATATTCATGATGGCATGACTAGACTAGATATAATTAAATGAATGCCAAACAATGCCTTGAAACAAGGCCAAACGTCCTCTCCCCACTTACTTGTAGCGTACAAGGATTCCCGTTCGGTACGGGTGAGATCCGGTGCGAATCGGGTAGGATTTGGTGAACCTAACATAATTGAGCGGGGTTAGTACTTCACCATTTTAGGATAAAAATTAATGAAATCCGATGATAAAATCATGTTTAGAACGTCAAAATAAGGTCACACGTCCGATTTGGGTCCAATCGGACATAAGGATCACCCTCGGGGCCACACGGGTGGGTCAGACAGGTGGGCTGTCTGGCCCACCGGTTGGGACCGGCGGGTAGGGGCCCACCAGTATAGCCCACCGGTTCCACCCGCCGGTTGGGCCAGGGGCCCCTGCTAGGACCGGCGGGTAGGATGGGCAGCCGGTTGGCCCACCGGTTGGGCCCGTCGGTTGTGCCCGAAGGCCCCCTGCCTTCTCAGGTGGGTGCCCACAGGCGGGTAGGGGCCCACCGGTTGCACCCACCGGTCTTGGCGGGAAACACCCTGTTTCTTCCCAACTTTCTCCATTCTTTGGGGATTCATATGGGGCTTTTCCCAACCCATTCCTCACACCTTCAAGGTCCTATAGGATGGTTCTAACTTAGATCTAAGTTAGATTCAAGTAATGGGAAACCATCTTACCTTCTTTGCTCAAGAACGACTTCAAACCCTCCAAATCACTTCAAACTCACAATGCTCCTTCCACCTTGTCAATATCTCTTCAAATCCTTCAAGATCAACACGTAAATCATCTATTAAACCTTAGATTCATCATTTCAAAGGGGATTTATAAGATCTCAAGAAACCATACTCGAATCAAGGGTTTAAAGCTTGGATATGGTGAATGTTCACAAAACCCAACTTTGCTTACCTCTAACCGTAGATCTAGAGTTGAAGATCACTCTCCCGGCGTCGGAATGGGAATATCGAGCTTCGACGCCGCTGAAATCCCTCTTTTCTTCCTCTTCCTTCTCTTCCCTTCTTCTTCCCTTTCTTTTCTCTCTCCTCTTTACTATCCTCACCAACGTACGGGTGACATAAATGGAAAGAAAAGAAAAAAACATAAAGCTATATATACAATTCCTAATTAAGTGAATAGTGCACATGGATGGGTCACTCAGGTGGGTGGGTGCACCCACCTGTCCGCCCACCTGAGGGCCAAAACTTGGGATTTTGACAGGGTTCAGGCCTCGGCACGAACCCCACCCCTGGCATACGATGTAGCATACGTATATACCTTAAAATACAGATATAATACCTGCTTTATCCGTACATGGCCTTATGGTAGGTGCATGTACATGGCTTGGGCACTCCCGTCTCTTCTGGCATTGGCTCGGACTTGTCAGGCCAGCCGGTGTTTAAGGTCACCCGTGCCATCATAACCCATAAGGAACCCGCTCTAATTTCCTCTGGCTCGGTTCCTGCATGGTCAAACCGGTTCAACCGTGTAATCAGACCGGGTTTAAGAAGTAGGGTATTACAGTCACAATATAGTGGCACTTCCTGCTCAAC
>NC_056569.1:10233622-10246778 GCF_013358625.1 Macadamia integrifolia
ATGTTGTAACCCGGCAGTCACTGAGAGGGGGGGTGAATCAGTGAGTCCAATTCCGATCCTTAAAAAAAAACTGTCTGATGTCTGGCTAAGAAAAACCTGATATACCTGTCCCTGTTTGCACACAGTCGTATGCACACTCAGCCTCTCATAGGCACTTCCAAGTATGCACACCCATTCCACATTCCACGCACTTCAATATCAAATGCAAACAACAAGCACCCACAACACAGGGTTTTTACGAGGTTCGGCAATTTGCCTACATCCCCGGAGTAGTACCTGTAAAGGCTTCGTACCTACTCAATACACTACTTTTGACTGCACCCACAGTCGGGAGCACCCACACCCAATTTTCTCAAGTCGAAGCTGAGATGACACTCGTAGTGCCGATACAATGTGTAGCACCCACTACACGGAAGCACCCACTCCCGATGCTTAGCACCCACTAAGCACACAATAAATAATATAGTAAATTGGGGCTTATATCAATGCCCTACAGTTAAGCCTTGCCTAGCAAATACATCCACAACTAGCTAGCATGCTTACAGTTCATCCACAACTAACCTAGCATGTATACATTCATCCACAACTAACCCTAGCATATATACATGCATATAATGTAAAATCAAATGTTAGAGAATCTCACAACTGATTGCCTGGGATGACTGGAAACTTGTACTGACAAGTTTGGTGCTCACACCTTCTCTCTCCTTGGCTTCTTGCTCTTCAAAGCAAACACATCCTTGCTTTCTTCTCTTCCTCCTTGGCTTTGAGTTAATGTACCATTAACACACTTTAACCACCTCTTTTACCTCCTTTAATGGCCTAAGAACATTTATCATCAAGTATTTATGTTCATTCAAGGACCAACAAAGAGGGGGAAGCTTCTCCTACCAAAACCGTAGCCTTTTTCACTCAAAACTCATTTTTCTTGCTTCTATGGTGTGGGACTTGAAAAAACAAAGAAGTTGCAACTTGGTTCACCCAAATCTGAGTTAAAATGAGGGAGATATAACCATTTGAAGTTGGAGCAATGAAATAGCCTGAAATGGAATCTTCATAGGAGTGGCGTAGGCTACACCGGTGGCGCGCGCAACAGTGGCGAAAATCTGGCCGTAGATCTCATCAAGGAGAATCTCTTAATATAAACCATTCGATTAAAATAATGGATAGTAAATCTCAACCACAAGATTCGAATAAAATAGTCAACTAATGACGTCATGATGACGTTAACGGTCAGCATGCAATTTTTTTTGTCGATCTATGATTGGTTGCTTTTCTGGATTTTAAGGGAGCTTGTCTCCCACTCACAAAAGTGAAAGGCTTATTGACCATTGGATCCGAATCCTCCATGATGGCTTTAATCAGATTTCATGAGATCATTAAGATTGGAATCTTTTTTATATCTTCTATACAGGCGCGAAACACACCAACATGCCTTGATAAGGTGTAGCGCCAGTGCATTAAGAATTATGCACCTAACCAATCAAATCCTATGTGCAAGCATCTATCTCATCCATGTCAGCGCAGAATCTCAACAGCCTTTGGATGGGCATCAAGTCTACGTGGTCGAATCTTGACCATCCATTTCACTTCCCTTTACTCCTCTTTATTACAATCAAGCCCCTGCCTCTATATATTTTAGTGCTCAAAGACCTCTTGCAACTCAAACCTTCAAAATCTTGAAATTACACAAAATCCCTTCAAATTTCAAAAATAAATTTCGAAAAATCCACCCAACACCGAGAGCAACTGATGGATTTTCGGTTTAGATTTTCGAACCGACTTTACGTAAACACCTATAACTTTTTCATACGATATCCAATTGAGATGAAACAAAGTGCGCTGGAACCATAACTGGATGCTCTACGACTTTTCAGAAGACTCAATCATCTGAATCATTCATATAAAAGACCAAAATGCCCTTATAACTTTCTAATAACGTATCTTTCTCATACGGAATCGGAATGCGATGAAATCAGAACCGTTGGAAAGATTGTATTTTTTTCTTATTGTTACATGGAGAATACTTCCTTTAAAAAATTCATCTTCAATGCTGAAACTACCCTCAACTACCACAAATGTCGTAACTTCTTTATACGGTGTCAGAATGTGACAAAATCAGATGCACTGGACTAGATAAATTACAATCTATATTTTTTATGAAGAAATGATCTTTCAAAAATATCATTTTCACTACCAAAAATGCCCTCGATTGTAAATAGGCCAATTTTACCAGTTTTGACCTAGAAACCCACACCACCTATTAATGATGTATTAAACCACTCCATGCATACCAAGCTGCTCTGTTATGTCATCGGTGACGTTGGACACTACCATATTATCATTTTCATACACGTCACCCAAACTAGCCTTGTCATCATCACCACGTGGCCGAGTTGCCAACGAGGACAACCATAAAACAACACGAGGTAGCAGCACGACCTAATGGAGGCCCGAGGTGGTAGCACAGACTGATGGAGGGCCGAGGTGGAAGCATGGACTGATGGAGGGCCGAGTTGGTAGCACAGACTGATGAAGGGGCGAGGCGGCAGCATGGCTTGATGGAGGGCCGAGGTGGAAGCAGGCCTGATTGGAGGTCGAGATGGCAGCATAGCCTGATGGAGGGCCGAGGTGGCAGCCTGGCCTGATAGAGGGCCGATGTGGTAGCACGGCCTGATGGAGGACTGAGGTAGTGGGTCAGTCCTGTCCAGGTTTGTATACACACTTCAACCGTGCTGCGGAAGGGGACATATTTTACCTCATCACCAGCCCCCCGCTCTAGCAGTTTGAATCGATCTGCTAGAGCATTTAATTTGATGCAAAAAGCACTGCTTCACTTTCTCAACCGAGGCTACTCAACGGTTCGAGGATATGGTTGTCGCTTGTTCAAAGGCGAAGGAGGCAAAGCACCTTCATGGGGAGCCACATAAGATCACAGGCCAACTGGAGGTTGAGAAGAAAATGGCTCAATCTAAGGAGGTCCATGCCAATAATGTCGGGTTGATAACTGAAGAGCTAGAACAGGAGGTTGCTAAGTAGCTCAATGCCAACAACTTGATGAAGGAGAATGATGCTCTCTAAAATGAGTTATCTAAGACTCATGGTGCTCGCAAGGAGGAGGAGCTCACAACTAGGGTTGGCTAGCTGGAAAGGCAACACCGGGCCGAGCTGGAGGTCAAAGGGGTGGTTGAACCCCTAGGCCTGTCAGAAGTTGGTTGACATTAACATTGCTTCGTTTTAGGTTGGCTCGAACGATGCCATCCGGTTCATCCTGAGTAAGATGCCAGGCTACGATCTGACAAACAATGAATAACGCATTCCCATCCCTGCTACTTTGGTGCAGCTCTGCAGCTTGATTGACGTTGGGGAAGAGGTGATCTGACTCGAAGGATAGCCAAGTGAAGAGCTAGGCCCATGAATTAGCCCCTTGAGATTAGCCTTGTATATATATATTTTTATGTAGATGTCTCCTTCGGGAGAGATGTACTTTGAGGGCTTTTTTCCTCTTTTTTTGAGGAAAAAAAAAAAGCCCATGAATTACATGTCTAGCTTATAAGCTCTTGAGGTGCCAAGCCTATGACTAGCCATAGGGATGCCGAGTTGGGGCTCAATCTTTTGATGTGCCTTACGTTAAGGTCTTTTATGGCACTGAGTTGTGGCTGGGACTTGCATGCTTTATTGCATAAGGTCTTGAGGTGCCGAGCCATACTCGGGCTTACATTCCTTAATGTGTAAGGTCTTTGAGGTGCCGAACCATTTTCGGGCTTACGTGCCTTAGTGCGTAGGGCTTAAGGTGCCGAGCCGGGGCTCGGGCTTGAATGCCTTAATGCGTAAGGTCTTGAGTTGTCGAGCCTTGCTCGGGCTTGCATGCCTTAGTTCGTAAGGGCTTGATGTGCCGAGCTAGGGCTCGGGCTTGCGTACCTTAGTGTAAAAGGGCTTAAGGTGCCGAGCTGGGGCTTGGGCTTGAATGCCTTAATGCGTAAGGTCTTGAAATGCCGACCCATGCTCAGCCTTGCATGCCTTAGTTCGTAAGGGTTTGATGTGTCGAGCTAGGGCTCGAGCTTGCACTCCTTAATGCGTAAGGGCTTAAGGTACCGAGCCGTGCTCGAGCTTGAGGTGCTGAGCCGTGCTCGGGCTTACATGCCTTAATGCTTAAGTGCTTAAGGTGCTGAGCCGTGTTCGGGCTTACGTGCCTTAGTGCGTAAGGTCTTGAGATGCCGAGCCGTGCTCAGGCTTGAATGCCTTAGGGCCTAAGGGCTTGAGATGCTGCCGAGCTGTAGCATGGTCTTTGATGCTCAGGTTCATCAGTGTCAACCGGCCGATCTGTTCTATTCTTCTTCGGCTCACGGGAATCGTCTGACCTACCATGAACCGTCATGGTCGAGTTATAGTACAGCAGATGATTATAGGGATCTATGGTGCCATCATATCCATTGAAGACGGGTATCACAAAATTTGAGGGTAGCTCGACGTCTATCAGTTCATCAGATAGTGCATTATGGGCCAGAGTTACAGTTATGTCACTGGGTGCCTTTGCCTCTGCATTCCTTCTACTCATTTAGTGAGGCATCGGATGCGGCTCTCCAGGTCGTCCCTTCTCACCTCGGATCAGTGATCCAGGGATCGTCATGTGCTTTCACCTCTTTTAGGACTTCTTCCTCGGCCTTAATGACCACCAGGCCGATCCTGGCCTTGCTGCGGTGCGCCACTGGTCGGCCTGATGGGCGAGGTCTGACCCCCATGGGGTTGATCTTGCCGAGCTGTCCTCTAAGAGTTTCCACGTTCTTCTTTGTGTGGACACGTGCCTCTAGTAAGTCTTTGAGGTGAGAGCAGACGTCTTCCTACCCGAGTTAGGGATCTACGGGCATCATGTGTCTCTGGACTATGGTGATGCGTGGAACGATGAGCTCTTCGGTTCTGGGCTGGAACGGGACCTTGCCTGTGCCCCTCAGTAAGAGAGAGGGGTGGTACCAAGTGAACAGTGTGTGACGCTCTGGCCGACCCCCTCCTTGCTGTTGATTGAGGTGTGACACTATTGTCAGGAGATTCATCGTTGAGTTGTCTGCCTGGAATAGGCCTAAGCGGCTGAGCTGAACTAGTCCGTAGCACTGGAAGTGCCGAGCCGAACTGACGTGTGAAGTCTCGTACCAATGCGTTTATCACTAACACCTGTACCTGCAGGCTATGTAACTGCTCTTTCATGTTTGGGTGAGTTACCTGGGATGATGGGATATGGCGAGATAGCTGAGGGTTCTACTCGAGCTAATCCCCCTCTCCCTTGGCAATTTGCGCATCAGGCATGGTTTACTAGGGTCCTTGTGAAGGGGTCTCTGCTGGGACATTCTCCTGCTCTGCCATTGGTGGTGAATGGGGACTTCCAAGTGGTAACTCGCGGGTGGATCTTACTTGTGTTGTCATAGAAGAAATGACCTTCTCACTCCTTAATTGCATTGGTCTAAGGTGACTTTTTGTAACCGATTCCCACAGACGGTGCCAATTTGATGCGGTAAAAATTAATCGGATGATCTTCCCTATAGTTCCTGGTGCTTTGGCCGACTTGCACAGAAGAGATGACAGGGGAGAGCCGGGATAATCCGACGAGGGACTCTCCGATGCCTAAGTCAGATCTTTCCACAGCAGATGCTCAAGAGAGCTTTTCCAGTAAAAAGAGTGATTGATCCATCCCCTATGATGGAGGCTTACCTTGGTATTTATAGGCTGCTAATGGAGAGAGAAGGAGGGGCATTTGTGGAGAGTCCAGTTTAGGCGTAGAGTCCTTGAGGGGAGTGGCACTGTGATTCTGGGAATATTTTGGGTTCCACGGCATATTCTGGGAATATTCTCCATTGATCTCGGAGGTGCAAGTTGTGAGAGGGGTGGACGCCTCTGATTACGTGTAATGGATAGAGTCCTGCCCCCATGATCAGGGATCATGTCCCTTTAATGTAGGAGTGGATGTGTGCACATTTTCAGGTGCATTACTTGACTGTGCCGAGCCGAGGTGACAGGTTGGTCGAGCCAAGGTGACTGGTAGCACCGCCTAATGGAGGGCCGAGGTGGCAGCACGGCCTGATGGAGGGCCGAGGTGGCAGCACGGCCTGATGGAGGGTCGAGGTGGCAGCACGGCCTGATGGAGGGCCGAGGTGGCAGCACAGCCTGATGGAGTGCAGAAGTGGAAGCACGGCCTGATGAAGGGCCGATGTGGCAGCACGGCCTGATGAAGGGCCGATGTGGCAGCACGGCTTGATAGAGGGCCGAGGTAATAGCACGGCCTGATGGAGGGCCGAGGTGGCATCGCAGCCTGTTGGAGGGCTAAGGTAGCAGTACGGCCTGATGGAGGGTCGAGGTGGCAGCACGGACTGATGGAGGGCCGAGGTGGAAGTATAGACTGATGGAGGGCAGAGTTGACAGCACGGACTGATGGAGGGCTGAGGCGACAACATGGCCTGATGGAGGGCTGAGGTGGAAGCACGACCTTATTGGAGGGCCGAGGTGGCAGCACGGCCTGATGGAGGGCCGAGGTAGTGGGTCAGTCCTGTTCAGGTTTGCATACACGCTTCAGCCATGCTGAAGAAGGGGACATATTTTGCCTCATCAATACCCAAAGAAAAAGTTATATCTAAATAAAATTTGAATATCCAGTTATTAATTCGATAATTGAGTGGGAATTACAGATCTCATGCTTGTTTAAAGATTTAAACAAAAGGCAAGAGATTGTTGATTGGTCATGCGGTCTCTACACTAGCATAGAGGCGAATGAGAGTGTGTCTAGCCTCTAGTCAATATGGATAAGATTTTTTTTTTCATAAGTGAAAGAGTTAAAAATGATGTAAAAGGAAAATTTTTAGGTCAAATCCTTATATGGGGCTTTTACAAAACGACATTTGTCTTGCATAGCTCTACAATCCGAAGCTTAACCTTCCCTAATGTCATATCCTTACTTTGTAAACAAAAAATTTAGTTAATAGATAATCTAGTTCGAGTATGAAAGAAAAAATGGCCATTCACAACTTTTCAAGTCCAACTACATCAGTCCAAATTCTGTTCACCTCCCCTCCTTGCCTAACAATTGCCCGCAACTTGAGCCTAAGGTCCCTTACTCATATGCCGTGGTTCAACTGAAAAGTTATGGCCTATGGCAAAATAAAGTTCCTAAAATCCACTAAGAATATCAAAGCATAATGAATAAAATAGTTCAAAAAGAGGGCTTGCAGTATTATAGTAAGTTCTCATTCAGCATAACTTGGTAATTATAAACTCTTTACCAGAAAAAAAAAAGTAATTACAAACTCCAAAAAAATATATATAAAATACATAATTCTTCAAGTATTCAAGTAAATTTGTGAACCATCTTTATTATTTAGATATTTTTGTTGTTGAGGAAAATATATATATATATATATATAAAAGAAATGAATGCTAATGAGATGTAATGGAATTAGGTATACTAGCAGTTTAGTGACTGTTAGACGAAAAATAAAAGATCTCAACCGTTTATAATCATTGTTCTACAAAATCGCTATCAATAACGTCACTCCACTATCTTTTTTCCTCTTCTTCTTCTTCTACCTATCCCCTTCCATCATTGAATATGCCGGAAAAAATCCTAGGTTGTAGTTCATTGCCGGCAGCGGTGGGAAGTCTGCCTGAGTTGTGTTCTCTTGGATGACTTGTTCTTCTTCACTGCCCGATCCCATGAAGTATAAACCAGAAATTTGAGAAGAAGAAGAAATAATATTTAGGGTTTGAAAATTAAAAGAGGGAAAAAAATTATGAGAAGTATCGTATCGGGGGTCATGTCAAAGAGGCTAGATTGGCGGCGTCTCCAGTTGAGATTACTTCGCTGGGGGAAATACTTCTGAGCATGGCTAGCGACCTGAGTAAGCGTACGAGTCTTGACGAAGTTTCTAGAGATACCTCTCCAGTCTCTTTTTTTTTTACTCCAAATCTCAATTTTATTCAACTACAATTTCATTTTCCAAATAGCAGTTTGAACAGTTAGCAAATCCACATGCATGAAGAAAAAATCCACACATAAATAGATAAAACTAAAGAACATTCTTAGGCATGCCTCCACAATCCAAACTCTTATTTCATCAATGGTGTATCTTTTCTTCCTTTCCTCTGGTTTAAGGAAGGGGTCGTTTTTAACGAAGAGGAAATTCGCAACCACCACCATTACAACGATGCATCCCAGTATGGTAGCTGCACCGGTTAAGAGACTCCACTTTCTGTAGATCATCTTTCTCCTTCTGCAACTGCACTGATTCTTGCTCTTGGTCTTCCGACGACCTCTCCAGTCTCCTTTCCTGACCTTATGCGGACCTAATAGGAAATGCCTGTGCTTTTCCTCCATCCATGGAACTCCTAATAATATAATTAAATGAATTTAATTAACTTCAATTTCGTTAAAAAAAAAAATCAAATCCTGATCTGGAAGTAAAAGAAAACCTCTCTTGCACTCGCGGTGGCTAGCGGTGGAGTGGACGACATCGTCAGAGACCTAGCTAGAGGTGAGATCGGCGTTAGGGTCGTGAGGCTGATCATATTGGGAGAGGTTGTTCATACTGACGACCTTACACATGTCCCTATCGATGCCGCTGTCGTCGCCGTTGCCGTCGCTACTGCCGTCGCTGCAACTATCGCCACCGCTAGAACAATTGCAGAGGGAAGAACGCCAGTGTGGCAACGTTCTGGCATGGCAATGTTTTGGCATAGCTACCGAGGGTGGAGACAAAATTAGGGGAGAGATAAAGTTTAACAACTGTGAATTGAAACTTTGAACTTTTTCTCCTAATCTAATGGTTCTCTCAAATCCTATGGTTAAAATCTCACTAGCACACATGATACCATTGTGTCTCTCTAGCTTTCCTATACCTATATATATATATATATATATATTTGTTTCACAAGGGAACTACAATAAATAGATATGGTGGAATCTCCCCTATATATTTATGCACAAGGGCTATGGGACCGGGGAGCGTTCGTTTCCTCCAAAATTTATACTTTATGACTAGAGTTTTGTCTAGCCTCAATTGGCACTCCTTATGCAATCCCATAATTATTGTTACATAGTAATTTTGACCACTTTTGGGATTAGGCAAATGAAAGTTTAATTTAGATCCGTCGGAATGTGACCTGTTTGAAAAAATTCAGCAACATAAGAAAACAGGTATGCTTTCACCAAGTCCTAATACCGTTGGAAAAAAATAGGTGGCAGCCCATCCAGTCCTGGGGACTTGAGAGGCGCCATTCAAAACAGGGCTACTTGAATCTCCTCCAAAGTTGGGATCACAGTATCACACACAAAGAATTATTAAGTTCATCAGTAACCACAGGTTGAACCATATCTAAGACTTATGTTAGAGCAACATTATCTACAGATTCCGTGGAATACAAAGTAAGGAAATGGGAATTGAAAATATTTGAAACCTCAATTTCTGTTGATGTCCACTGCCCTGATGGTAATTTGAGCTTTAATAGTTTATTTCCATGACGACGTCGTACAGTTGATAAATGGAAGAAAGAAGTGTTCGTATCACCTCCCTGCAACCATGCAATTCTTGACTTCTGACGCCACATCTCATCCTCCTTTTGAAGTTCCGTCTCTAAGAGATTTTGTATTTCAGTCTCCCTTTTATGAGAAAAGGTTGAAGCGGGTAGACCTTGGATGTACTCAAGCTCATCCTTAAGCCTCTTAATATTTTTAAAAATATTCCCGAACACCTCCTTATTCCACTTTTGGAAAATAGCATGGCAGTGCTTAATTTTTCCCATGACCCGATTTACTGCAATACCTGATGGAGAGATAGACCACCCTTGTTTTGCTACATTTTTACTATCTTCATGCCTCAACTACATCGATTCGAATCGAAATGGTCTCCTACCTCGAGATAAGCCACCCTCCGCATCAAGAACAAGAGGTGAATGATCATAACTGATTGCAGGTTTCACAAACACTGCAGCATTGACAAGGCACTATTGCCATCCAGGGTTGCATAGAGCGCGGTCCAATTGAACTCTAATATTGGAGGAACCATCTCGCTTATTATTCCACGTGAAGGACGGGCCATGGAAACCGAGATCGATAAAATTACAGTCATTAAGAAATTCTCTAAAGGTGCCAGTATCCCGAGCACTATGTCGAGCGCCCCCATTCTTCTCATACCAAGAGATATGAATTCAAGTCTCCAAGACATACCCATTTCCCCTGTCGTGATCTTCCAATAGAAGTTATGCGATCCCACACCTGCTTCCTCTTGTGTTTTTTAGGATCTCCATAAACACAAGTAAGATAGAAGGGTGGTGTATCCACCATTGTGACTTCAACATCAAGGAATCTTGAGTTCGTAGATAGTATAGACAATTAGACATTGTCCTTCCAAAGTAGTGCAAGACCCCCTAAGGCACCTTGAGGTTCTAATGTAGTGAAGCCATGAAATTTACCAGAGCGACATAACCTCCCAATTGTTGCCTTTTTACTCTTCGTCTCCATGAGATAAACAATATCAGGATGCTCCGTATTGAGGAGATGGTGAATGGAATGTAAAGTCGAGGGTCTCCCCAACCCTTAATAGTTCCAACCCAAAAGCTTCATTGCAACCCGTGGGGCTGATTCTCTCCAGCCCCCATGGGGGTCTGCCCTAAAAAATGGCACATTTCCATATCTTGATAACTCATTTCCTTATCATCTTAACCTTCTGAATTCTCTATCGCCACCCTCGGGCGCTTAGGGGATTGCAAAATTCGTCCTTGGACGCTTAGGGTTGTGGTACTTGGTATGGCTGATTGGGTAGGATTGGGACTAGTGGGGACTGTTGAATTTGAAACAGTATAATTGGAAAGGTGTGGGAGGAGGGTTGTTAAGGCTTGAGTGATTTTAGGAGTACATGGTATGTTATGGAGATAATGTAGAAATTGATTTCCTACCTTTTTGGTAGTGGATGGAGGGTGTAACTGATTAGGAGGTGTTATGGTGTGAAGAGATGGAAGGCTAGCATTATTAGGGAAGGTGGAGGACGTGTCCAGTATGTGAGAAGTTGGCATACCATTGGGTTGGTAACAGTAGTGGATCATGATGGGTGGGTAAAGTTTCTATAACACGTGAGTAATTCTCTATCACTAGTATAAGGAGAACGTGGGTTATGGGCTATTGATGGTGGGGCAATTAAGGGCGCTGGTGAGTTAATGGGTTGTGAGTTATGAGATGATGGAGGTGGAGAATGTGGGTTTGGATATTGATGGCTACCATAGGTAGTTACAGGAGAGGAATAGGTTGATGCCACTACCGTAGGTGGTGGTGATCGCTGACTGAACGAGGCGGTGGTGGCAACCGGTGAGGTGGTGGTTTGTGGTTTTGGTAGGACAATGGTGGCGCGTTCAATAAGTGCCACATCTGGAGCTGAGCACCTAAGAGTTGGATGAAAATGACGGTACGTGAAGTCAAGGCTAGGGGTGGTGGAAGGGCAACCGTGGGTGGCACAATGCTCCTATTCGTTCTCGAACAAGATTTTACACCATTGTTCTTGATGTCTCAGAAGGCCACAATAATAACAAAAGAGAGGCAGACGCTCATACCACTTTATTATTAATACTATGGGAAAAAAAAGAATCCTGCAAAAAGATTGCGCCATCCCCTCATTGACGTGCATCTAATATACCAGACTAGCAAGGTTCTCTCACCCTAATAGTATAATTTACTATTTTTCAAGAAGCATGGTCCATATGAACCTATGTTGGTACTCTTTGTGAGTCTTTGTGTTAGCCCTTATAGTGGGTTGTCCTGTATGACATCTGAGACTTTGAACTTGCACCTAGTAATAATTTTGACATCAAAAAATAATGTCAAGTAAACAAAATAAGTTGTTCATGTGGCATATTGTTGTTGTCGGAATCCACCCCTTTCCTTTATTCTAACAACAAGAAGAGATTGGTTTGAAAGGTTGAGCATGAATAGATGATCATGGACATGCCTACAAAATTTAGGGCATGTGTCTGAAACTTTTTTTTAGTCTGCAACCTGACTCAAATTAACCCGATTTCATGATTGAATCGATTCAAATTGAATCAAATTTCATTAATGGTTCCTAGATCTTTTTTTTTTGGTGAATAAAAATATATTAAAGAAAAGAAAAAATGAAATAGTAATTGTCAGCTTCGCCCCATGTCACCTTCTACACCTGGAATAACACAGGAATAATAGATCTAAGAATAACAAAGGATTTGGATCCCCTTTACCCTTCACTTTGACTGATCCCCTCCTCCCTCCGTGGAAAACATTGTCTATGGAGAGGATCCTTGGCGGAGACCCGCGGAGAGCTTTATGCTATTGACATGTGGTAATAGACGATTAGACGATGAGCGATGTTTTGTGAATTTTGGTCTCTTTCTGTGGATTTCAGGTCAAAATTGTCTGCTCCCTTCCAAACGTTCTTAAACCCTCTTCTATCTTCTTGTCGTCTTCTCTGGTTAAAACCTCTTTCAAGACTTTCTTGATGTTCTTACTTGAAAACCTGCAATGTCGATGGAAAATCCCTCCATGCATGACCTTGAACATCTCCGAGTGTTTTTCTTGCACAAATTGAATGGCGTCTCTTGCAATGAAGAACGGATGGCCTTTAACATCGTTTGCGGTCAGCATTGTCGCGAAAATGGTGCCGATCCCCGTTCCACCAAGAACATCGAAGAAATCGGAGATTCGAGATTGAGAATCTCCGATTTTGGCTTGGATCTGGTCTTCCAAATGGATTAAAGCCGCTCCGGCTACAAAACCTTTTGTTCCACCACCATCAATGTTGAGGTTGCGTGTTTGGTAACGTTTCTGTTTCAGAAACGACGTTTCATGTCAAAAACGAAAATTTCATCTTCTGTGTGAAAATGCCATTTTTAAAAGAAAAAAGGGTGTTTGGTGAGTCAGTTTCTGGAATGGTTTCAAAAGGCAGGTCTTCTCTCCTCTCTGCGACCGAAATTTTGAAAAAATGAAGAGTTAGGGCGGAAGACAAGTTTATTAGAAACGATTTCCCTAAAATCACCTAAATAGTTTCTTTTTTTTTTATCTTTTTTTATTTGGAACAAAACAGGGAAGACGGAGCAGCTATTTGTCGTTCTATCAATTTCAGTTTCTACAATTTTTTTTTTTGCTTTTTGTTAAAAA
>NC_056569.1:10246798-10254274 GCF_013358625.1 Macadamia integrifolia
CCGGCAGTCACTGAGAGGGGGGGTGAATCAGTGAGTTCAATTCTGATACCTAAAAACCTGTCCGATGTCTGACCAAGAAAAAACTGATATAGCTGTCCCTGTTTGCACACAGTCGTATGCACACTCAGCCTCTCATAGGCACTTCCAAGTATGCACACCCATTCCACATTCCACGCACTTCAATATCAAATGCAAACAACAAGCACCCACAACACGGGGTTTTTACGAGGTTCGGCAATTTGCCTACATCCCCGGAGTAGTGCCTGTAAAGGCTTCGTACCTACTCAATACACTACTTTTGACTGCACCCACAGTCGGGAGCACCCACACCCAATTTTCTCAAGTCGAAGCTGAGATGACACTCGTAGTGTCGATACAATGTGTAGCACCCACTACACGGAAGTACCCACTCCCGATGCTTAGCACCCACTAAGCACACAATAAATAATATAGTAAATTGGGGCTTATATCAATGCCCTACAGTTAAGCCTTGCCTAGTAAATACATCCACAACTAGCTAGCATGCTTACAGTTCATCCACAACTAACCTAGCATGTATACATTCATCCACAACTAACCCTAGCATACATACATGCATATAATGTAAAATCAAAGGTTAGAGAATCTCACAACCGATTGCCTGGGATGACTGGAAACTTGTACTGACAAGTTTGGTGCTGACAGCTTCTCTCTCCTTGGCTTCTTGCTCTTCAAAGCAAACACATCCTTGCTTTCTTCTCTTCCTCCTTGACTTTGAGTTAATGTACCATTAACACACTTCAACCACCTCTTTTACCTCCTTTAATGGCCTAAGAACATTTATCATCAAGTATGTATGTTCATTCAAGGACCAACAAAGAGGGGGAAGTTTCTCCTACCAAAACCGTAGCCTTTTTTCACTCAAAACTCATTTTTCTTGCTTCCATAGTGTAGAGATTGAAAAAACGAAGAAACTGCAACTTGGTTCACCCAAATCCGAGTTAAAATGAGGGAGATATGACCATTTGAAGTTAGAGCAATGAGATAGCATGAAATGGAATCTTCATAGAGGTGGCGTAGGCTACACTGGCGGTGCGCTCAACAGGGGCGAAATCTGACCGTATATCTCATATAAAAGATCTTGTAATCTAAACCGTCAGATTAAACCAATGGACAACAGATCCAAACCATTAGATTTGAATCTCGATGACGTCATCATGACGTAGGCTCTGACACGTCAAAAGTGTTGTCGATTTATGATTGGTTGCTTTTCCGGATTTTAAGGGAGTTTGTCTCCTACTCATAGAAGAGAAATGCATATCGACCGTTGGATCCGAATCCTCCATGATGGCTTTAATAAGATTTCATGAGATCATTAAGATCGAAATCTTTTTTATACCTTCTATACACGCGCGAAACACCACAACATACCTTGATAAGGTGTAGCGCCAGTGCATCAAGAATTATGCACCTAACCAATCAAATTCTACGCACAAGCATCTATCTCGTCCATGTTAGCGCAAAATCTCAGCAGCCTTTGGATGGGCATCAAACCTACGTGGTCGAATCTTGGCCATCCATTTCACTTCCCTTTACTCCTCTTTATTACAATCAAACCCCTGCCTCCATATGTTTCAGTGCTTAAAGACCCCTTGCAACTCAGACCTTCAAAATCTTTAAATTACACAAAAGTCCTTCAAATTTCAAAAATAAATTCCAAAAAATCCACCCAACATCGAGAGCAACTGATGGATTTTCGGTTTGGATTTTCGAACCGACTATACGGAAACACTTATAACTTTTTCATACGATATCCGATTGAGATGAAATGAAGTGCGTTGGAATCGTAACTGGATGCTCTATGACTTTTCAGAATACTCAATCATCTGAATCATCCATGTAAAAGGACCAAAATGCCCCTACACCTTTCCAATGACGTATCTTTCTCATACGGAATCGGAATGCGATGAAATCAGAACCGTTGGAAAGATTGTATTTTTGTTGTATTGTTACATGTAGAACACTTCCTATAAAAAATTCATCTTCAATGCCGAAACTGCCATCGACTGCCACAAATATCGTAACTTCTTCATACGGTATCGGAATGTGACGGAATCAAATGCACTGGACTAGGTAAATTACAATCTATCTTTTTTATGAAGAACCGATCTTCCAAAAATGTCATTTCCGTTACCGAAAATACCCCCGAGCATAAATAGACCAATTTTGCCAGTTTTGACCGAGAAACCCGCACCACCTATTAATGATGTATTAAACCACTCCATGCATATCAAGCTGCTCTGTTATCTCACCGGTGACACTGGACACTGTCATGTCATCATTTTCATCAACGTCACCCAAACTGGCCACGTCATCACCGCCACGTGGCCGAGTTGCCAACAACGACAACCATAAAACAACAATTTTCCCTTTCATGGGGTTGGGTGGTCATTTTTCCCCATGTGTTTGATGGCAGAAGCCATATTCCTCCATAAAAAAAACATTTTCCCAGTAAAAAAATAAATAAATAGGTTTCCTAAAAGGCATTGTAGCCCTTCCATTAGCATGGGTCCAATGGAAACATGATCCAATTCTTCTCTATAGAGCCCAGGGACCAAAGAGTGATCACAAGGCTGTGGTGTTTTGATCCCTAGGTTCTATGAAGAGGAAATCCTATCCATGGAAACATGCATGAAAGCATCAAGGGCAAGATTTCTACCTATCAATAAATTTGCACATGTAGGTGCAAAACCTCTCACTTATGTGGTCATTTCTTGCTCCTTGTATCTAGGCACAGAGACCACTCTGCTTTTCAAAATTCTTTTTCCCAACTGATAATAAGAACTTCCATATCTACTACCCAAAAATACAAGGTCAATGTCTTCCACTAAGCCATACTTATCAGTGTAAATAGACTCATATAAGAAGTCCAATAATCTACATTAAATGGGATAACTTGCTAGAAAGAAGTACCTGAAATATGAATTATAACACTGATATGTTGAGGAGTGTTCCTTGATTGCAGCAGACGAATTGTTGGAGCAGACCAACACAATTATCAATGTTTGAGATCCGAGTTGGGATAGATTGGAAAAGTTGTGATTGGGACACAAGGGTTAAAAACATGAATAATATCCTTCCCTTTTTCTAGCTGCAGTATCATGATAGTAAATTCAGAGATCAAACACAATCAGATGAACAAGCTCATCCATCGCAAGAGACACATACTACATCATTAAATGGAATAAGCTCATCATCCCTGTAATATAAAGAAAAACATATTCAATTGAATCAATAAGCATGAATGGCCCCAAAATGTTACAATACCATTAAAAATATTCCCATGAAGTAGAAATCCAAAACCATATGTATCAGACCAATGTCAACCAGAGTAACTCCAAAATATTACAACACTATATTAAAAAAAAAAAAAAATCCCATGAAGTAAAGATCCAAAACCATTTGTATCAAACCAATGTCAACCAAAGTAACTCCAAAATATCACAACACCACTAAAATTTTCATATTTTTTACTTCCACATTATCCACTTTCACTAGCTCTTTTTTGCTTTTATCACGCTATCTTCCTAGATATTCTTGCCCTTTGCTTGTCTTTTGTATTCATAGTAGGGCTTGCAAAAGAAGCTTGAGATCTAGTGACTATTAAAAGTTGTTAGCTAAATCCATTATTAGAATATGCCTCAATATATGGCACACAACTATCCATCACTACAAACACAAGGAATTTATTAATCCGAATCTCCTGGGATACAAATAAATAAATGATAATTGTGATTACATATAACACCATTCTTTGTAAGTCCTTTTCTTAATCCAAATATTAGCTTACCTTGAAAATCTCATAATTGAAATTTTTTTATATTAACCAATATTTGGGCAAACCATCGTATTCCTGGGTTAATATCTTACTTTGGCATACTGCCTATGGCTAACCACCACTTCTATGGATTTAGACTAAATACAACCATAAATTATATACATCGGTTAAAAATTGTTACATATACAATATGAACCTTGGCTAAATACCACTATATATAATGAACTGGCTAAAATACCGCTATATACCATGAACTTTGGCTAGATACCACCATATACCATGAACTTTGGCTAAATATCATCATATACCATAAACTTTGACTTACCATCAATTAGTTTGGCTATATACTGACGATAAACTATGGTAAACACTACCTATATGCTGTGACAGATACCTTCTTTAAGCTTTGACTCTTACCACTATGATATCTTTAATTAAATGACATTATAAAGCTCCCATTAACCAAGCATATCATAAACCTCACTCATGTTTGAAACATGGCTCATGAACATTCTCACTGCTATCTATTTGTCCATAAACTTTGATGACATCATATTTGAAAAGATGACATATTTACCTTGTGAAACACACAATTGAACTGAATATACCACTCTGGTTGATTACACTCAATTTTATCATGTTCTCATCATTGGAGATATATATATATATATATATGTACTAGAGCATACATTATAATGTGTTTCGTACACAACCATGGACAAGACAAACAAGTGTAGCATAAATTATACATTAACAATCCAGTGAACAATATTTAGAACTAAGAATCATTCCAAAATAACTCCGAAGTGGTTATAAAATATAATAGGATAGCAAAACTGTTTTGGAATGTTCCTAGAAAGGAAAACAGGTCCAAATTGATTTTGGAAAGAAAATTGATTTTATTCTCAAGTAAAATAGAATTGAATGGAAATAGATTTAAAGAATTGAACCAAAACTATTTATGTTCCCTTCAATTGTGCTTTGATCAGTAAGAGCAACTAGTATGGGTTCCTTGAGAGCTAAAATTAGATCAAGTAACTTCAGACAAACTTTCAGATTCTTAACTCTAGAGAGGGATGTAAGAATGCTCCTTATGTGCTTATTTTCCCTAATTTTTATTTCAACCAATCATAAAGAGGGTATTTTAAGTTATTTTTTTGACGTAAAATCTTAAGTAAATATATGTTTCATGGAAAACATATATCCATATTTTTGCTTAAAGAGCGATCATATTAAACTCATATTAAACATGTATTGTATCATTTTCGTATGCATTTTATTATGCCTGAGTTTTGAAAAGTATTATTTCCATTTGGACTGTTCAATTGTCGTACGCATCCGTTCATGTATAATTGCCATTATAGAACTTACTATATTCTTTACCCTTGTTTAGCCATATTGGCTTTATTTGTTGCATATGTCTCTTTTTTTTTTTTTTTTTTTTTTTTTTTTTTTTTCTTTATATATTTTTTCATTCCAAAAAAAAAAAAAAAAAAAAAAAACACCATAGAAAGAAGATGTTATTTAATATCATCAACATGAATCACTTACATGGTTTTAGGTATTGGTATCAGATCAACAGTATTGTCTATATCGTATTGATATCGGTATTGATTGAGATTAATCCCAATACTTGGTTGATATGGGATTGGGTATCATATTGATATCGGGGGTAAAATCGTAAAAAAACTTAATTTTTATGAAAAATAGAGGTAATATTGACCGATCCAAACCGATATAGCCAATCCTAGGTCGATATAGTATTGGTATCAGTAGAGTATTGATACTGATAACGATAACTAAATCTTTGATCAATTATGGAGGTTAACCACTACAAGGATAAATATAAAAATCACTCATGAAAGTAGTAGAACAATCAACGATCCATGGATTAAAATTGGGTCACACAGTCATATAGGTGAAACAAGGCCGAGTTTTTTAAAACTCTAACCCAACCTTAGGTCTTCAAAATTCAACCCAAACCAAACCCAACCCTATCGGGTTCATACCAACCCAACCCGACCCTAATTGACCCTGTCAGGGCTGAGTTGGGTTGGACTGAGTTAGGTTGACCTTGGCTTCTATAATGGTTGGATTAACCTTGATTGACATGTTTTTTCCATTCATACCTTATACATTAAAAATCATAGAAAAATGAAATATTAATAAGAACCCTAAATTCTAATATAAAAATTTAGGGTTAAATTTTGGGTTTGGTTGAGTAGGGTTGGGTAGGGCTGAGGCCTCAACTCGAGCCCGACCCAACCCTGACTCAGGGTTGGGGTTTTTCAACCCTAACCCGTCCTCAAGGACTTGGCCTAAACCCTGTTTGGGCTCAGGATGGGCCATTGCATGTTTGGATTGTCAAGGCCAAACTTTCACCCTTAATCATACAGATTACTAAGAGTACTTTCCTAACCAGGGAATTAGCCAAGTTGTTATTCTCCCTAATAATAAAGAGATGAAAATGCAAGAAATAAAGTATGAAATGTTGAAATGAATATTTTCCAAGATTCTTCTCATCTTCCAAGGTGAAGATGTAATTCCTTTCTGTAAGTTGGAAATTACACTTTTGTTATCCAAGTCAACTTGAATCTTTTCATATCCTTTAGAAATCAACTGAATCATTGTTGAATGAATAAGCATAGCCTGTCCAAGTTTCCAACCGATGCATCATAAAAAATAGTCGGACTTGAAACGGCTACAAGAGGATGACCATGTCAATTGCAACAAATATACCGAAGACCACCCTTGGAAGTTCTTGGAGTAAGATTTGCATCACAATTAATCTTCACATAATCGGAAGATGAAGTGGTCCAATTTTATCAAAAAAAAAAAAAAAGGTTTTTAAACATAATTATATCTTCTCTATGGACCATCTTTTAATCGTTTTAAAAAATGGTTTAATTAAAATATAATTTGGTGGAGAATACGGTGGAGGAATATACCTTCATCTTCATTCTCCCGCAAGCATGGTATGAGGAATCAATATTCAATAGTCAATCCATATCGGTATCAGTATCAATTGATTCCAATTTCTAGCTGATCCTATATCGATGTAGCGATACAGACCAATGATAAAAGATAAAAAAAAAAAACCACTTTATAAAGAAAAATAGGAGGAAAACCATCTGATCCTATTGGAAGGGGTCAATTCAGGATCAATATTAGATCGCTATACTGTTAATGTAAACCATGCCGAATAGAACT
Source organism: Macadamia integrifolia (assembly GCF_013358625.1). Classification (NCBI taxonomy): domain Eukaryota; kingdom Viridiplantae; phylum Streptophyta; class Magnoliopsida; order Proteales; family Proteaceae; genus Macadamia; species Macadamia integrifolia. Next base: position 10,253,826 of record NC_056569.1, read on the forward strand.
TACATTCAAGTGCAACTGGAGCAACACCTTCGGTGGGCAACCATGGCTGTTGTCCAATATGTCTTTAGTATTTACTGGTATCACAATTTGGGAGATAGTATTTTGGCTTCTTTCTTTTAATCTCTCAAGAGTAGAAGGTGATTGTGATTAGTTACCATACATGATGAAGCCAAGGACCCTTTCCTTATACCTTAGCATTGTAATCCCCATTATATCAATGAGGGAAAAAAAAATCCGTTACCCAGTGCACAAAGGCTTCACCACAGCCTTGCAATTCTTATTTCCACTTAATATAAGTAATGATGATATGGCAATTTCAGTCACATCAACTATTGTGTCTTATTGAAAGATGGTGGTGGTGGTGCAAAAGAGAAGTTTTTTGTGACACTAGGTTACAAAAAAAGAATGATAAAAAAGAATAAAGCCAAGAAAAGAAAAGAAAAAAAAAA
>NC_056569.1:10254374-10276389 GCF_013358625.1 Macadamia integrifolia
AGGTCATACATCTGAGGAGCATGGGGTGGGTCCCACAGTCGAGTTTCCTGAAGAGGACTGGTGGACCCTTGAGGAGTTAGAGCACGGCGCTGACTGCTCGTGCGAGAGCTGTGCTGCGGGACAACAGTTCTGAGGCCGAGCTGAGCTCTTCTATGTGATGCCGAGCTGGGCTCAACCCTTGATGCTGAGCTGAGCTCCAACCTTGAAACCGAGCCGAGCTGTGCACTCAGATTGTTTTGATGATTTCCTGTATATACTTGATATATGAATTGTACTTTTATTGTGTAATTATCATGCCTTCAGGCCCACATGTATATAATTATTGTATCACAATTCGGGTATCAAGTATATGGGATTTTTTTTTCACAGGTAAAACTTAGTCTTCCGCTGATCTGATGAACTTATATTAGTTGTGCGTATGCTGTGGTGGAATACAGTATCTGATGATCCTGGCAGGTTTGGGTTAACTGGTGTTAACTCGGTCACCGCTCCGGTTCAATGTGAACGGGGTGTGACACATTTGATATGTTTGGAGGTCAGCTGGGGAGAGCTTGGGTGCTCGGTTCAGCACAGATAGGGTGGGCTTGACCCAGCTGCTCTTGAAGGGGTTCCCCTCTATCACCATGTAGAAGTACCTCTCCTTCCACTTCTTCACCGAGGAGAGCATATTGAGGAACATCTTCAGGCCGCTGTAGGGACCGTCCCTCTCCCTCTTGGTGAAGTAGTACAACTCTAAGGTGTGCCTCTTCACCAAGAACATCTTCCTGAACAAATCCAGTGTTGTGGCCCGACCCAGCTTCGAGACAAACACCTCAAAACCAAGAACAGTCCACCAGGAGTTAGGAGTCAGCTGGCTGGGAGCGAGGCACCAGTGTTTAAGGATCGAGCTGACCAGCTCAGGTACCAGAATCCTCAAGCCGCTCTGGAAGGCCACATCGTAAAGGGCAACCTCGTCCCTAGTGGCATCCACTCGTTCGTTCTCGTCTGGGATGCGCATCACCACATAATCTGGAATGTCGTATCGACTCCGAATCAGGTTGAGCACCTTGGACGTCAGGATGCTTGGTGTCACACCCCGTTCACACAAAACTAGGCCAATGACCGGGTTAACACCGGTTAACCCAAACCTGCCAGGATCATCTAATACAGTATTCCACCATAGCATACACACAACTAAGAAAGAGCTTATCAGTTCAGCGGAAGACTTGGTTTACATATGAATGTTCCCATAATACTTGATACCTGAATTGTGATACAATAGTTAAATACATGTGGACCCGAAGGCATGATATTTACATAATAAGAGTACAATTCACATATCAAATACATAAAAGAAATCATCAAAAATCAGAGTATACAGTTCGGCTCGGTATCAAGCCCAGAGCTTAGCTCGGTATCAAAGGTTGAGCCCAGCTCGGCATCACAAGGTAGAGCTCAGCTCGGCATAAAAAATGGAGCTCAGCTCGGTATCAGAACTGCGGTCCCGCAGCACAACTCTCGCACGAGCAGTCAATGCCATGCTCTAACTCCTCAGGGGCCCACCAGTCCTCTTCAGGGAACTCAACCGTGGGACCCGCCCCGTGCTCTTCAGATGGATGACCTGTAAAATCATCTAAAAGAGGTGCACAAGTGGGATGAGCTCACTAGCTCAGTTAGGGGTGTCATTCTTAAACCGAACTGGTAAAACCAGCCGGACCGAACCGAACCGAAGCCTTATTGGGTCGATTTTGTTTGGAGTATTGCAACCCCAAAACCAAACCGAACCGCATCGAAAACCGGATGAACCCGAAACCAAACCGAAATCGGCTCAAAACCCGGATCGAAACCAAAACCAAACCGGTAAGAAACTGAAACACTCTGAAATTCATTAAAAAAATCAAAATTTGCATAGTTTTGTAAACATTTGTATGGAAAGTCGAATCCAAACTGGACCAAAAACCAAAACCAACCCGGTTACAAATCGATTTAAGAAACCGAAGATAAACCGAAACCAAACCGAACCGAAACCGAAACCAAACCGAAATTGGAATTTCCTTATTGGTTCGGTTTTGGTTTCAACTTTCCCACACTGAAACTGACTCTACCCAGACCAAAACCGAGCCGGATCGACCGATTGACACCCCTAAGCTCAGTAAGTGGAAAGATGGACCACACAACAGTCCACACAACAATCACAACCATATGCACTATATGCTATGCAATACATTTTAAATCACATCCACCTAAGCAACATTACTAAATCTTTGGTTTAGTGCTACTACAACCACAGTGCGCGTATGCTCCGGGTACGAGCCGCTAACTCCATCCCACGATACGCCCATAGGGCTGTCGGAGAAGGCCCACCGTGAGTACTCAGAAAAATAAAAACATGCCGACCACCGGCTCTCAACATAAAGTAAATGAGTAAAAATTAAAGGTGCTGACTCTAGCAATTTAAAAGCAGTACGATTGGCCCTCTTGAATATACCACCGGGGTTGCCGACTGTCCTAATGACTAGCCGGGCGTAATGTCTAACCGCCACAGTGACCCGACAACCGCGACCACTGCTTCCCCCCAAATGGTAACCCAACACCTTAACTCCTGTTGGGAAGGGTCGTAGCACGAGAATGTGATAATCCTAAACCGCATGCTCCTATATAACAATAGTACGATTGCATAGTGCCATCGCGTCCCATACCAAGGGCCACCAATGCACTCGTTTCCAAGCCGACTATGGCATCTATTCTATTAATGCATCATGCACAATGATGTCAACATTCATCACACAAGTATATCATCACATGGCATTTAGAAGATAAACACAACACACATGGCATAAAAATGGGAGGATGACTAATCTACATAGCATTGGCATGATGACATGACTAATCTAGATACAATTAAATGAATGCACAACAATGCCTGGAAATAAGGCCAAATGCCCTCTCCCGACTTACCTGTAGTGTACAAGGACTCACGCTCGGTACGGGTGAGATCCGGTGTGAGAAGCGTAAGACTTGGTGAACCTATCATGAGTGAGCGGGATTAGTATTTCACCACTTTGGGATCAAGATTAACATGATCCAATGACAAGATCATGTTTAGAATCCTAAAAGAAGGTCACACGTCCGATTTGGGTCCAATCGGACGTAAAAATCACATTGGCGGGTAGGTCGGCCCACCGGTCGGCCCGCAGGTCTGGCCCACCGGTCGGCCCATAGGTCTGGCCCACCGATTGGGCCCGAGGGCCCTGCCCTCTTAGGTAGGTGCCCACAGGCGGGCCAAATGGCCCACCGGTCTTGGCCCATCGGTCTTGGCGGGAAACTGCTGTTTCTTCCCAAACTTCTCCCAACCTTTGGGGATTCAAATGGGGCTTTTCCAAACCCATTATCCACACATTCAAGGTCTCATAAGATGGTTCTAACATAGATCTATGTTAGATTTAAGGAATGGGAAACCATCTTACCTTCTTTGCTCAAGAACACTTCAAAACCCCAAAATCACTTCAAATCAACAATGCTTCTCCCACCTTGTAAATACTTCTTCAAATCCTTCAAAATCAACACATAGATCATCTATTAAACCTTAGATTCATCATCTCAAGGAAGATTTACGAGATCTCAAGAAACCCCACCCAAATCAAGGGTTTTACTTGGGTATGGTGAAGGTTTAAGGAACCTAGCCTTTGCTCACCTCTAAATGTAGATCTAGTGTTGGAGATCACTCTTTCGGCGTCGGAATGGGAAGATCAAGCCTCGACGCCGCTGAAATCCATCTCTTCTTCCTCTTCCTTCTCTTCTCCTCTACTTTCCCTTCTTTTCTCTCTCCTCTTTACTCTTCTCACCAACGTACGAGTGTCATAAATGTGAAAAGAAAAAGAAACATAAATGCTATATATACTTCTTAAAATAACTAAGTATTCACATGGGTGGGTCACTCAGGTGGGTGGATGCGCCCACCTGTCCGCCCACCTGAGGGCCAAAACTTGGGATTTTGACAGAATTCGGCCCTCGGCACAAATCTCACTCTTGGCATATGATGTAATATACGTATGCACCTTAATATATGGCTACATACCTGCTTTATCAGTACATGGCCTTATGATAGGTGCATGTACACGGCTTGGGTACACCCGTCTCTTTTGGCACTGGCTCGGACTTGTCGGGCCAGCCGGTGTTTAAGGTCACCCTTGCCATCATAGTCCATAAGGAACCCGCCTTAACTCTCTCCGGTTCAGGTCCTGCATGGTTAAACTGGGTCAACCGGGTAATCAGACCGGGTTTAAGAAGTAGGGTATTACACTTGGGGTATTCACCGCGGTCATCTTCTCTCCAGAAGAGGAGGCAAAGCCTTCCCCCTCGGATTCTGCCTGGCCAGCCTTAGGGGCTTCGACACCCGAGGGGCTCGCACCAGGAGTACCTGTTGCTGCGGTACTGGGGGCTGAGCTGAGGTAGTCGAGCCAGCCCCAGTCCTGCTCGGGATGATCTCTGGTGAGACTACCTCCACAGACTCAGAGCCCGAGCTACCATCAGAGCTGGAGCTGTCATCAGAGCCTTGACTGTTGGAAGTATCGCCACTAGAGGACGAAGGATAGGGGATGGGGCACTCAGGGTGATTTTCCCTAGGCCTCACGGTAGTCAAGGGGGTCTGGTTGGGCGAGTCTGGGTCACACACGGATGCATGTTGGGATCTCTGGGGCTAGTGCTAGGGTATGCTAAAGGCTGAGCAGTGGACCGACGAGTCACAACCATAATCATACTTACTTGTTGCAGGATGAACTTGGAAGGACGAGCGAGAAGGAGTGTTAGTCACGACACCGTGCTGCTCTGAAACCCTTTGATAGTCTGCGCTGAGTATGGGAGCGAGCTGAGCTGACTTTACCACAGGATTGAACGACAAGACTTCTAGGAAAGTTGTACACTATTTATAGGAGAAGGCAGTGGGAGCGGTCTCTTCGCCTACCTGAGGTGAGGTTACGGCTCTGAGGCACGTGGCGTAATGAGTGCATTTTGCGCTGAGTGACGGCGCACTTTCAAAAATGTCAGCAGAATTTAATGCTCTACCTGTCTGAGCCGAACTGCTAGAGCGGGGGGCTAGTGATGAGGGTATTTCTTCCCAACCACGGCACAGGCAAGGACCGGTCCTGACCATTGCTACACATTAGGCCGTGCTGCCACCTTGGCCCTCCTTCCGCCGTGCTGCCACCTCGGCCCTCAATCGGTCGTGCTGGCACCTCGGCCCTCCATCGGCCGTGCTGCCACCTCAGCCTTCCATCAAACTGTGCTACCACCTCGGCCCTCCATCAGCCGTGTTGCCACCTCAGCCCTCCATCGGTCGTGCTATCACCTCGACCCTCCATTAGGCCGTGCTGCCACCTCGGCCCGATGTCAACAACAAGGTTTCCAGAGACGTGCTTTCGTCCACACCTACATTCAAGGAATGTAATCCCTATTCAGAAGGATAGGACTTTATCCACTACACGTCATCAGAGGTGTCCACCCCCTCTCACGACTTGCACCTCCGAGATCAATGGGGAATATTCCCTTGGAATACCCTAAGACCTGGAATATTCCCAGAATCACAGAGCCACTCCCCCCAAGGACTCCACGCCCAAACAGGACTCTTTACAGTCGTCTCCCACTCTCCCTCCATCAGCAGCCTATAAACACCAAGGTAAGCCTCCATCAGGGTGGATGGATCACTCACTCCTTTTTATTGGAAAAGCTCTCTTGAGCATCTGTTGTGGAAAGATCTGACTTAGGCGTCAGAGAGTCCCCCGTCGGGTCAGCCCGACTGTCCCCTGTCATCTCTTCTGTGTAGGTCGACCAAAGCACCAGGAACTGCAGAGAAGGTCATCCGGTCAATTTTTACCGCATCAGGAAGATATGAACTTCAGATGATTTGGCTTGACCAAAGAAAATGAGATCGTATGCAAATGCGAGATGGGAGATAGGAATAGCACCTCTAGAGATCCGGACACCGTGAAGGAGCTTATGGTCAAGGGCCGTGGAAAGATGAGAAGTAAGCAGCTCAGAGCATAAGATAAAGAGATATGAGGATAGAGGATCACCCTACTTGAGGCCCCTTAAAGATTGAAAATAATTCAGAGGGTAACCATTGAGTAAGACAGCAAATTGAGCTGTTTCAACGCATGAGAAGAGTCACCCAATGAGCTCTAAAGCCATACGAAGTCAAGGCTTTTTAAAAAAGACCACTCCAAACGGTCGTAGGCCTTGCTCATGTCTAATTTGATGGATAGAAAACCAGTGCGAACCTGCCTCCATTTCTTATAATGGTGAAGGATTTCATGAGCAATAAGGATATTGCCCTGTATGTGGCGGCCTTTGACAAAGCTGCGCGTTTTGGGTGAGAGATATAATACGGTCAAGGATATGACGCATTCTATTCACCATGATACGAGAGACAATCTTATGAGCAAAATTACATAAACTGATCAGCTGATACTCAGACTTAGATGAAAGACAGTCCACCTTAGGAATCAGACAAATAAATATCTGGTTCAAAGATTTGGAGAAGTGCCCATTGAGAAAGAAGGACTGAACAATTGAAATAATAGTAGGGTTGATAGGATCCCATGCCTTATGATAAAAGATCCCTGAGAATCCATCTGGACTTGGAGAACGAAACTGGGCATGATGAATACAATAGATGTAATTTCTTCCACCGACACTGGTCTAAGTTAGATTTCATTATCTGCTGCAGTGACTCTACATCGAACAAGAAGAAGATAATCTTCCTCGAGACAAGGACAAGAAGTAGTGTAGAGATTTCTGAAATGGTTAGTAACAACCTGGGAAATGTCCAGTCTAGCAGAGTAATCAACCCCATCGTGAGAAATAGAGGAAATTGTGCTATGGACTCTCTTCTTCATAGTAGATAAGTGAAAAAAATGGGTATTAACATCTCCCTCCTTGACCCATTTTTGTCATTCCTTTTGTTCCCAAAGTTTCTCAGTCTGAGTAATAATATGACAAATCAGAGCAGAGATCTCCCTTTCTTGTAAAAGCCAATCTTCACCAAAGATCGCTATAAGGCAGCGAAAACTGTAACAACAAACAGAAAACCACCTCTCTCTCTCTCTCTCTCTCCTATATTGCATATTTTTATGGTTTGTTTGGAGCTTTCATTTCTTCCCCGTCGTCTTATTCCTTACTTTTTCCTTTTTCATTGCTTATTTCCTGATACCAGTTGTACTCAAAGGCTCATCTTGGCTGGGTCTTATTTTTCTCTATTTCCATCTTCTTTATTTCCTTGCCTTAATACATGAGTCTTTAAAGATTTCACAACACCAAATTGGATTATGTCTTAATACATAGAGTGAGTCAAAAGTTTCATTGGTTTCATTCAACAAGAGACTCCATCAAGTGTAAATATTTAATTTCTTGTGTTTAGGAATTGCCCTTAAAATTTGTAAACTTGTAATTCCTGATATACATTTAAGGTGATTTTTGACTTAAAACACATTATATTGCAATTGAAATGAGTTGTCAAAAATCTTAAATCAAAATTCAACCTAATCAACATCTGGCTCATCCGTTGTCAATTAACTAAATTCTCCCCAAGAGCTCTAGGGGTAATTGACAGCTTGAACTAGCTTGCCATTACCAAATGGCTGATAACCTCTCGACAACACTTTGAGCTACAAGCTCGTGAATTGGCTACTGAACAACTTATGATTGATCATCGACCAATGTACTGGTTCATCGGAGAGTGGATGGTTCACTGTTCAATGACTAGAACAATAACAATCACTAACAACAAGCTTGTCAAATGGGAAAAAAAAATTCTTTGTTGGAGATGATTATGAACTTGATGTTTGGGCTATATTTGAGCATTATACATCGATCAATAAAAAGCCATTTCAACTACCACTATACCCTTAATTGGATGCCATTTATTATGTCTTGAGTATCTCTTAATTGAAAACCATCAAGTGATTTCTATCTTGCATATTTCCTACTTTGAGGTTTTTCATTTGTGGTTTAGCTTTACATTGAGCCGCTTATTTCTTTTCATCTCAACTTTGTGAAGTTGTAAAGGATTATTAATGATGAGCCTAAAAAAACCACTTGGTTAGCCGCAAAAACAATTGTGTTAATTGTTTGATCACAACTAGTAGAAAGTCCAAGATACTGCCTCTCTCTCCATAGTAGATGTAGGTATTGACCAAACCATTGTATCACTCATTGTCTCCTCCCACTTTACAATTCATTTTTATACACTCTCTTTGTTTACAACTTTTTCTTTTTGGGGTTATCTATTTGTTAGTAAAGTGAGAATTTTTATTTGTCCATCACATAAATCATCCCCAATTCACCCCCTCTTGAATTGCCTCAATCCAACACCCCATTTATTTGACTCATGCATTAAAATATACAAGCCTAAGAATGTGGTTGTCTACCATCATTCTTATACTCTTGGGGACAACCCTAGATGTGGTGCTCCAGAGTCTCTAGGTGGGAGGTGGGGGGTAGCCAAAATAGCAAAGACTGATGTAGTATCAACTTAACCCTCAAAAGCAACCCAAACACCAAAGAAACCCCAATACAAAGCACCAAAATGCAGCTATAGGAGAAGAAATCCCGCCTAAAACGCCATACAAAAATACAAACAAGAGAAAAAAGAAAAGAAAAGAAAACACACAAATGTTAATGTGACTCAAGGATCAACTCTTAGTTGGTAAAGACCAACTCCTCATATAAAGAGTTGAGTTCAACTTTCCTAGGGGGCCTACCAAAAAGAAATCAATGAAAAGAAAACTTATAAAATAATCACTGGCATCAGTAAACATTTCAATCGCTCCAAACATGGAGAGAGGAAATCACAACATTGAAACTTCAAGAAAATCGAAACCGTTACAGAAAGCCGAGGATTGGGAATACACAAAAAGACTTGACAAAACACTTATTGAATCAGGTGAGGCCTCAAATGGTACCATGTGGCCTCACACACTTCTTCTCTCATTAAAACTAAGGAACATACTTTGATATCCTTATAGATTAGAGTAAATAAAGTAAATGTTTGAAGAGAATCCCAAAAATAGAATTAATGACCCCCTTCTCAGTGAAATGAAGAGAAATATAATTTGGGGAAACAAATGCAGTTTGCGACCTATATAATACATGATTTGGTAGGTGGGCCTTAAAATTTAATGGTAGGAAAATTTGATCTCTTTTGTTCTTCTCCCCCCTCCCCCCTCCCCCCCTAAAAACACACTCCCCTTGAACAATTTTCGGTCATTGAAAATACTAACATATATGATTGAATTAGGACCTAAAAATTGATATATGACCAATACATTGATTATGGATTTACAAGATCAGCTCAAGAGGCCAAAACAAGAGTTATCAAGCAAGGGGATCGATCAAGCTTTACCAATAGGAGCAAAAAATATAGAAGTATGATCTAATGTTGCATAGGTGATTAAGTGGCTCAACTCCTTGGACTCCAGTTATAGACTCAGATCCTCTCCAACCAGGGTAGAGGTCAATGCGTATATGGGTACTAGGAAGACCCGGGCACACACCCCAACATAGGAACACACATCCCAAAGTCCTCTCAACCATTGATGCAGAGTGGGCTCTCAACGCTGGAGAGGTTTGAATCCCCACGTTATGGCCATGGGAATTATTTTCTCTCTCTCTCTCTCTAACAGGAATCATTAGTCATTACATTAGCTAAGTTGTGTAAGTGTGTAATTTTCCAAGAGCAATACAGAGTTAGAGTAAACCATTGGGCTAAGGCCATTGCTTGTCCGGAAAGGCAAGAATAGACAAGCTAACTTCTACCTTGAACTATGCTTGGATTATGTAGCCTTTCAACATACTTAATCCAATTGGCATGCCACTACTCTCCTTAAGATTCCCATATGGTGTATGAGACCCCACTTACCTTTTCCATGAAATTTTAATTAAAAAATTGAAGTGAATAGAAAATTTATTTAAAAAAAATTAAACAATGGAATGCCGAATTCGAATTTGAAAGTACAATTTTGAAGATTTTCCATTAGTTTTGTCAATTCCATTTATTCACTTTTCAACCAACCCTAACCAACACAAGAATTCGCAATCCATCGTGCATTTTGGTTCTGTAACTTGGATTGAATCGATGAATATTGGTCGAATTGAATTAGTATTGATTTCGACGGATTTGATCTTGATACATGATACAATCTAAGAATGAAAATATAATAAAAATTGACTTTTATTAAACATAGGGATAAGTTTGTTCGATATAATTCGATCTAAGTCGATCTAGACTGGATTGATATCGGCGTTAAACGATCCTGAGTTTTAAAACCTTGTTCTGGACTCAGGTGATTAAGGTTTTAGAACTGGGTATCCAAAATGGGATCGTTTTCAATCAGACAGAAATACCCTTGATTTCAATTGTAACTATTAGGAGTGTTAATCGATTAGGTAGGGCCGGTCTCGATCGGACCTAGCGGGGCTTAGAGGGCCTATATCCTCAAACCATGACCGACCTATTTAAGGAATGAGTCGATCTCGGTCAGTGTCTTGTCGGGTTCGATTGGGTTCCGAGCTTTAATCGGACTTCTCCTAATCGGACTATAATCGAGCTTTTATACTGGGTAATGTACCAATAAAGCCTTAAACGATCTTTATTTTTCTTAGATTTAAGATGCTTTAATTTATTTTATTAAATTACAGTCGATAATTGATAAAAATATCAATATATACTCTAGGTCTTTATTTTTCTTAGATTTTTAAGATACTTTAATTTATTTTATTAAATTATCAGCAATTTTGAAAAGATATTACACTTAATTACAATCAATAATTAATAAATATATCAATGTATATCCTATTCTACCTCAAAAAATAAAATACCTATATAAACGGTCAGACTAAATGTGTTGGTTCAAGTTGGGCTTGTAAACGGTCCGGGCTGGTCGAGAGGCCCATCGGGCTTACCCCTTGTACCGAGTACTACCTATTTATAAACTGGCCGGACTTAGACCTAACACATTTATTAATCGGGTCAGTCTAAGTCAGACAATAAATGTGTCAAGCTCAATTGGGCCAACCGGTCCGGATTTGGAATGACACCTCTAGGTAGTATCAATCAACGGAATCAGTATGGCTAAGAGTCGGGATCGGTGAAGATCGAAACTGATCCGATCCGATTCTTCAAATCATGCAGAGGATAGAAATGTGCAAACGAAGTCATGAATCATGATAAGGGATGACATGGGCACATTTGTAAAATTAATTTCATTTCGACAGCACAGTTCCACCCAGAAAAAAAAAAAAAAAAAAAAGAAAAAGACAGCACCGTCGGTAGGAGCAATTGAAGAAATTTCTTAGAAGAGAGAGAGAGAGAGAGAGAAAGAGAGCGAAGGAGAGAGAAGGTGTGGAAGCGCAGAAACTTACTGGTTGATCTGTTCCATCGCAGCCACCTCGTCTTCCTCCCTGCAACGATTCAAAATTCAAACCCTAAATTAAAATTCAATCTCACTGAGTAATCGAGTCTCTCAGCCATGTCTCTGAACATGAAAACCCTAACACAAGCTTTGGCGAAGACCGCAGCTGTGATCGAGAAGACGGTTCAGACGACTGTGCAAGAGGTCACCGGTCCAAAGGCCCTTCAAGACTATGATCTCCTGGAACAAATCGGATCCGGAGGTCCTGGCCTCGTATGGAAGCTCTACTCTGCAAAATCCCGTGGATCTACTCCTGCGCAGTACCCGATAGTCTGTGTTTGGCTTCTTGACAAGCGTGCACTCTCCGAGGCTAGGGTACGTGCAGGTCTCTCGAAGGCAGCTGAAGACTCTTTCTTTGATATAATTCGTGCCGATGCTGCTCGTTTGGTTCGGCTTCGGCACCCCGGAGTTGTTCATGTGGTTCAGGCTTTGGATGAGACCAAGAACGCAATGGCGATGGTCACAGAACCGCTCTTTGCTTCGGTTGCTAATACTCTTGGTGCTGTTGATAATATTGCCAAGGTGCCCAAAGAGCTTAAAGGCATGGTAGGTAGTGGAAATTTGTTAAAGTTGCAAGACTTTTGTTCTCAAATCATTTTATGTTGCGTTGAATCTGAAAAATCATTCATTTGCCATGTTCTGCTGATATATTTATGCAAGATTGGTAATTCGCGTTGGTTTTTTCTATTGAGAAGAGATCCATTACGCTTTCTATCTTAATTCTTCTCTGCCCCTCATTCCTCCGGTCGGGATGTTGGGCTTCCCCCTAGCTTGCGCATGAAATTTCCTTCCTATACGTTTTTTTTTTTTGGGTGAGGACTTCGGATGCAATTTAAGGGACCAAAGAGGGTCACGTTTGACCAGCGATGGATTCATAGTGAGGATGTTGAGTAAGGTTTACTCAAGTGCATGTTACCTCTCTGTGGGCTGGGGTAGTTGCACTAGAGTGTCTGATTTCCTTTTCAATTTGGCCGTTTTTTGCTGGTACTGGGGTCGAAGCTATTTCAAATAATCTTCCTCCTCATTACCCGCTTCACTTTAAACATTATTATCCTCCAGAACTATAAAAATGTTCCCACTTGCATGGTACGAAGGACTAGGGGGTTTTATTGGGTGATGTGAGTGCGCAAAATTGAGGTGGTTACTTCAAAGATGAGTTGAAATGTTTCCTTTGAAGGATATATAAACGTTTATTTAATATAATCCACGACCTTAATGAGTACTTATTAAGATGTTCAGAAGGATGCAGTGACTTATACATCCATAAAAGTCCCAAGGGCTTTTGTAACATCTAATTGTAGGGACATTTTGAGGAAATAAGAATTTGTGGATTTGCTTCACCTTTTTCCTATGTAGAGTGATTCAATAAGAGAGGATATGAAGAATGAGTAGATCAGCCCTCCAAGGAGGGAAATTCTGAACTGGGTTCCACCCCAAGACACAGGATAAAAAAGAAGAAGGTGAAATTATGTTTTGCAAAGGAATACTACTCCAAAGAAATCTGAGCATGTATAAAACCCATTTTTATATACTCTCTACCTCGCATTACAACTCTTGGATTCCTAGTTCGCTGTTCAACTAGGTTTCACAATAGTAGGTATGCGTAATGAGATGAGAATACTGTTAGTGTGGATGATGGATCTCATAGTCCACAGGTCATCTTAATGCCTAATCAGCGTAGATTACCCAAAGAGCAATTGCAATCTAAAAGCCAACTTCCTAAAACATAACACTGAAACCTTGTGTTGTAGAGTTGAATAGCTTCAATAAACTCCACTGGATCTCCTTTAGCTACCTTGTATAAAGTTCATTGTTAGCATAGAGATTGGCATGGTCCATTGGACCCAAAGGTGCTAGAGTGGTCGGATAAAAAAGGTACCTCCCGCGGGGCCTAGATTATGATTATGAATAGGAACAAACATGAACACATTGGCTAATAGGAGGAAGAATCTGTGCATAGTCTGCTCATGAGGTCTTCAATCGAGGTGCTGGCCTTTGTTTGCATTTGTTGAAAAATTTTCATTGGGGTTCCTTAAGGGAGTGAGGGAAGTGATGAATTTCATTTCCTTCTTATTCCCATTTGTATAAGATATTGGATTCAATCAATAAGTTGCATCAAGATGGGATCAAACCTAAGTGGCACATAGGAAACACAATAATACATCCATGGACTGTGAGGTTATATCCACTTTAAATGAAGCCCCAATTTGCCTGCATTAGATGAGATGTTCAATCTGGAAGAAGACCCCAGCATTTTTGGAATAGTTTACAAGCTCCAATCTGTCTAAGACTGACACCAACTGGTGAATATGTAGCATCCCCTTCCAGTGTGAGCTCTTAATAAACTAGATGCTGTGAGAGCCTCTAATAGAATCAACTGAACCTCCTGTAGGTAAGATGTGTGCAAAAAAGGTGTTTGCCAGCAAATGAGAGAGTTCTTTTTGGGTGAGGGAGAAAGTTGTAATATTTTGAATTTTGACTAGCTTATGCTGTTCTGCCTTATTAATTGACTGTTTTGAGTGAAAACTGTATAGTATACACAAGGGTGTGTCTCATATGCACATATATATCGAGGTACATAATTGATTACCAGAACCCCAAAGGAATGTATGGTTATCCTCATATATGCAAGGGTGTGTCTCATATGCACATAATCTTTGCACCTTTATGGAAGCATTCTGCTTTTCTCATAAAGAAGTTCTTTCCTTCACTTTCGAGACATCTACCATATTGCAGAATGCAGAAGGCACTTCCTCCAGTTATCTTGAATCCGAAGTTTATGTAGAATCAGAATTTGTGGTTATACTATCAGCCAAAATAGTTATTTCGTAGATATAATTGGAAAGTGTATGGATTGGTTCCATCCAGGAATTATGTTAACTTTTGCCATCTGACTTTCTATTTACGTCATATACACATTGTTCCTGTGAAAGTGCAATCTTGCATTTGAATCCTCTTGTAATGAATCCCTCTTGGTACTGGAAAGTTCAGATTGCTCTTTTATATAAAGGCCCCCTGTATGAAGCAGCTGGAAATCCTTGCTTTTAGGCCAAAAGCATGGTAGTGCGCTGGTTGGAATGATCTTTCATTTTAGGAACAATCAACTCAAAAGTTGAAGTCTTAGGAACCACTCCCTGAATTTCTTTGTAGATGGATTCTGTAACTTTATACTCTAAGCTGCTTCAAAGAATTTTTTATTTCTGATAGGGGCTAGCCAGTTCAATAATTCGGGTTTTTTGTTTTTTTTGGCTTATGAAGTATGAATCCAATTAGGATAAGTATTCCGGCAATGCATTCCCACATTTAAGATCTTTTTGCCTAGTTGTGCTGTTCATGAGTTTCTTTTGCATCTTTTGCACGAGGAGTCGATGTCAATTTTTTTTTTTCCTACCAATAACTGATGCAATTGTGTTGCAACAATCTTATTCTTCTGAAAAATTAAAATGGAAGCCTTAAAATGGGCATTAGTGTTGCATAGAAGTGTTTCAGCCTCCAATTTATGCATGGTTTTAGTTTGTATCTTTCTGAAAAAATGTTTTAGTTTATTTGCAGGAAATGGGATTGTTGGAGGTGAAACATGGTTTGCTCCAGGTTGCTGAATCCCTGGATTTTCTCCATAACAATGCACGTCTCATTCATCGGGCTATATCACCTGAGGTTACACCTTCCTCATCTTTTATTTTATTATATATATATATATATATAATATAGTTTTTTCTAAATGAATAAAAAAAATGTATTGAAGAAAGAAAAGGAGAATCACGTACATATAGTATGACGACATCATCAAAAACAACAAAATAACGTAAATTTCTGCCTAGACACCCCAGCCTTAGCAAATTCTTCAGCTGAGCCATTATCAGGCCTCATTCTCGACAAGAAAGAGATGTCCCCTTTCACCTTGGACTGAGGCTCTATCTTTCCTACTGAGGTGGAAGTATATCCATTGAAGATAACCTCCTAACGATCAAAGCTTCGTCCCCTTATATTGAGGTCATCCTATCCTTGTGTTGGAAAGATATCCAAGCCTTTAATGACTGGCTTCAACTCTGCATTCTGTTTGAGTAGAGTCACATATATCAATGGACCAGAAAAAAACGAATCTAATATTTCTGTGATGGTCAAGGAAAAAGGTTTCTGCCATTGCCTTTAAACACCCATCTAATACCTGCAGGCCCATGATTACGGAACAAAGCCATCAAAATTCAACTTGTTAACAATAAACTGGACCCAGACTGCCCTATCAAAGTCTCCTATGATGAAGAGATGATGAGTGATATGATATTATGGTTTACACATCAAACAAGATTGAAGGATATGAAGCTTCTCCTAACTCTCCTTTGCAACCTATCACATATTTGAGTTCCCAAGCCAGGGCCTATTTTGTAGGCAAGGAGGGGGCTGAAGTTTTCCACAGTCACCTTGTAAGGGAATTATAGTAGTCCATCTGTGTTCTGTCTAGGAATAGTAGGCAAAAAAGAAAAAAAAAAGTGATCGGGAAGGTGTTGTAGTGAATGCTTTCCATGGCCAGAAACGGGAGCGGTTTTAGTCCCACATAGGTAGTGTACGGAAGTTTTTCTTATGACCTTGGGAAGGCCTCTGCACCACCATGAAGCTTGGATTGGATGCTGTCAGAAGGGAAGTTATCTCTGCAATTTAAAGACCACGCCTTCTTGTCTTGTTCACTAGAGGAAATAAATGCTTCGCAAAGATCTCCTAAAATTCTGAATTCCTTCCCTCTTTCCTAAATCCCAGATCCTATGTTAAACCACTTAGAGTTGATTAGTCTGAATGTCTTGCACTCAAACATCACCACTGAGTTTATCCTGTGTTGTGTCATGTGTATGATGTGTGTTATTAATTTAATCTGCTTTTGCAGACTGTGTTTATTACGTCTAGTGGAGCTTGGAAACTTGGTGGATTTGCCTTCGCTATCTCTACAGATCAGACATCAAGTGACCTGACTAATTTGCAGCCTTTCCATTATGCGGTGAGGTTTTTTCCTCCCCCTCTCTGTTTAGCTTGCATAAAAAGAAGCTGTTTTCCATTTGATTTCACCCATGTCTTCCTTTCCTTGTTTTCTTATTTGATATAAAATTGATGCTGTAACAACTTGCCATAGCTACAGTCATTGAATTGGGAATTCCACCTTCTTGATTATTGAGGTGAATTAACTACCACCTCTTGATCTTAGGGTTGCATCTTTTGTGTTCCTCTGCTGTATCCTTATCTTCCGATTTTTATTTTATAAAGATGGCATGTTGAAAGACTACCGCTTCGTGAATTTATGTTGCAAATCATGAGCCCCCTTAACACCCCCTCCTGGAAGAAAGTGATCAACTCCATGACAAGCACCTTTCCAATTTCTTTAATGGCTCTATTACAATAGTTTTTTCTATGTGTTCGGTATTAACAACTTGCAGTTCTTTGATATGCGTCTTCTTTACAAGTGTTCCCGCAGTTCTGGTCATGACATCTCAAGTGATCTATTAGACTATGTGATGATTGATTTAATATCCAAGGTGAAGGTATGGAAGAGAGCTTTTATGGTTCTATGGAACTTTGAGTTTCTGGCTCTCTTTCATATGTTTTGTGGTGGTTGATTTGTATCTAAGAGGAAGATGTGAGTGTTTGGGCAAGAACTTTTACGATTTGATTCAATTTCAAGTTCTGGTTCTCTTTTGCATGCTGCTTAAGTTACAGGCTCGAAGATCCAATTTCATCTGGAGTGGCCCTACATTTCTTAGTTTGGGAAGAGACTAGCAGAAAAAAGTGTGATGCAGATCAATTTTAATTCCTAGAGAAATTTATGGATAATTTTCTAAACAAGATGATGCAGCAGCAAACAACCAGCAGACCAGGGCCATCGGTTGTACCAAGAATGGACATAGAGGTTTAATTTTGAGTGCCCAATGGGTCATATGGGTCAGGGGCTGACTATTTTTGGGTTTTCTATTGTGAAAGGGAAATCCTATAAGCCCATGTGTGAGAGATTTGAGTCTTATACGGGATTGGGTGTTATATTTTAAATATATAATATATATTTTAACAGACATGTGTATATATATATATATATATATTTAGTTTTCTAGAAGATTTATGTTAAATTGGGTCCATATTGAGTACTAATCTGGATTGTTTCTATTTAGTTAAAGAATTATTGAATCTGGTTTTAGAAAGTCTAGAAGTTCTTGAATATTTCTATTTTCAGATTCTTTGGTTTTCAAGTTTAGGAATTTAGGAAAGTTCCTAATTTGTAAGGTGTGTTAAGAATAGAAAGTTTAGTTTCCCTCCTCTTCGGGATCCTTCACCTCTGCCTTTGCTTGGGACTTCATTCTGGTAAAAAACCCATCATCCCTTGGCACAACACCGTTTGGTTTAAAGCATAGTTGGCACGGCGCCAAGGCGAACCAAGGCGTTGGAGGGATGTCTAAACGCTTAGGCGAGAAGGCGCCCACCTTAAGGCGAATTAGGCGTAAAAAAAGACGTTACTATTTTTTCTAATATATTTATTATATCTAGTATAACTGTATAACAATGATATACTTAATTTTAAATTGCTTGTAAAAAATCAAGCTTTTAAGTTATATCAAAATACAAGAAGCACGACTTTAAGCAACATCAAGGGAAAAAAAGTACACACTTTAAGCAACATCAAGAGACAAGAATCAACATTCAACATGAAATTCATATCAATGCAAATTGCAAAGTGATATATATTTTCTAACATGAGAAAACACAACAAAAAATGAACAAATTATTCATAAAAAAAAAAAGCTATAACAAAAGGCATAACAACATATAATTCCTAATGAAATATTATAAAGAATATAATATTTAACTATTTAAGTATGTAGTTAGATATACTTACCTCTATGATGCCCAAAACGAGATCCACAAAGTCCATCATAGACTATGAGTCCATGAACCATGATATTTTAATGTTTAACCCCCTGTCAATCAATACGTATAAGTTAGTGACACTAAAGCACTAAGTAACAAGAGAAACCTTGTTCCTTAATATATGAGTCATGACTCATGATAGGTGATAGGCCATGGGTTCCAATCCTACCTGGGGAAAATTAAAAACACCTAATGGAAATTGAGAAACATAAAAATAAACCAAAATTCTAAACTTTAGTAAGCTTTAAAGTATGAAATTATGAATTTTAAAACAACAAAATAAACCATCAAGCTAAACTTTGTTCTTGTTTAACCATAATCAAGCTAAC
Source organism: Macadamia integrifolia (assembly GCF_013358625.1). Classification (NCBI taxonomy): domain Eukaryota; kingdom Viridiplantae; phylum Streptophyta; class Magnoliopsida; order Proteales; family Proteaceae; genus Macadamia; species Macadamia integrifolia. The sequence continues at coordinate 10,273,051 of NC_056569.1, forward strand.
AAATCAACATCTACTTCTTCTCCCTCCTGTTGTTGCTGACTCATAGAATCAGTTGGCCCATCACCAAAGTCTTCTTCAATATCTTCATCATCACGCACAACATCGTGGACCTCTTCTTCAACTTCATCATCTGACGATTCCTCAACAGTGGCCCTCCCCTTACCACGACGTGTGTAGCAAATATTGGCTGCACTTGTTGATCCTTGAGCCCTCCTAGGTAAATTACGACCCCCAACCGATGTAGATACACCAACTGCTCTATCAACATCTCCCCATGTGAGGTCGTCTCCAGGATGGACTAAATCTCCATCTTCTTGCTCCCCTGTTATCCATTTACTACTCCAATTCATTTCATCAAGAATTAATGGATCATAATTGCTGCCCTTTTCCCTTCTTTCTTGGAACCTTGAATGAAGCCGACGATTATATTGGATCTAGACTAGATCATTCAAGCGCTGATGTTCTAGTCTATTCCTCTTCTTGGTGTGAATCTGAATCGATAAATACCTCTTTATTTAAGTCAAGAAATAGATGTAAAAAGTATAATTATAAACTAATATTTAAAAAATACTTACAAAATCAAATGTGCTCCAATTGTGCTCACAACCGGAAGCGGAGCAACAAAGGCCTAATATGCGTATTGCATATTGTTGAAGTGTAGGGGCCGAAGATCCATGTGTTTCCCACCTAGAGACTATATATCTGGAAAAAATTAGATACACATATTGTTAAATACTTATTAAAATTAAAAAACAAATACTTAGTACTTACTAGGATCCAATGCTCCTTCACCGGTTTTCCGTTGTTTAATAGCCAAAATCCTTGAAAAGCTACCTTCACCTTTTCTGTACATTTGAGACTCATGTATGATCTTGTTTTGCACAGCTAAGTCGGGCACCATTCTTTCAATAACTGCCATGAATGCATCTTGTATTTTACATGATTCTTCAAAAGGGAGTCTCTCATCATTGATGTAGTTAAAATATTTGCTAGCATTTAGGTAAAAGCCAGCAGCATATAAAGGTCGATCCATTTGGACCTCCCAACGGTCATCAATAATTGCTAACACCTTCTTCCATGACCGTTCTTTGTTGGAAAAATTTAGTTTTATCCTTTTTTTTGCTATTTCCAGTGCCAAATAAACTTCAGGCAATGCAGGCCTCTCATCACCATCTACTAACCTCAAGATAACTAAAATTGGTTGGGATGCTCTTAAGCAATCTAGTACACGGTTCCAGAATGTTTGTGCAAGTATTGTCTCAAGTACTTTCTTACCTGCCTCTGTCTTTGACAACTTAGAACTATTCCAGTCATCAGATACAAATAATTGCTTCAAGGCATCCTTATTCTTGTACAAACTTTGTAGTGTCAAGAATGAGGTAGCAAATCTTGTAACTCCAGACCTCTCCAGATCTATCCCATTTGTCTTTTTCCTCAAAGCATCAACAAGTTTATAATGTCTGTAGATAAAACTTGTCATTGTTTTTGCCCTCTCTATTGTTGTTTTATAAGCTTTCAACTTGCCAATGTCCTCTAACATGAGGTCCAAACAATGAGCTGCACAAGGAGTCCAATAAAGCTTACTCCGTTTTTGCATCAACATTCTACCAGCTACAACATAATTAGCTGCATTGTCTATAACTACTTGTACCACATTATCCTCCCCAATTTCTTTAATTTTACTATCAAGTAGCTGAAATAACATGTCTGCATATTGAGACTCACTAGATACATCTATAGAGCCCATAAAATAAGTCCCCAATGGATAATTGACAAGGAAATTAATCAAGTGTCTACCTCTCTTGTCAGTCTACCCATCAGACATAAGAGTGCACCCGTGCCTTTTCCAATAATCTTCATATTTCTTCTTGATACAGTCAATCTGAGCTTTTTCATCCTGTAGCAAGGGCACTCTCAAATCATGGTAAGAAGGGGGCTTATATCCTGACCCAAACTGCGCAATGGCTTCAACCATCTCCTCAAAGCTCCTTAACTTGACTGTATTGAATGGGATGCCAGCTTCATAAAACTATTTTGCAACATATGCATTAGTTTCTTTCTGTCTGCATTTGATCTTAAGCTGCTTTGTATTGTTGTCTGGGTAGAACTTTTAGACCTCCTCTCACCAACTATTTCTTTAGGAGTCTGTCGAAGATAAGAATCTATCGGACCCTTTACTGCCACTTGTGTAATAACATTAGCTTTATTCCTTTTGGAAGATGTCCCAGAGCTTGGCACAAGGTTCTTTATTGAGGAGTCTATAGTTGGGGGCCTTGGTGCACTAGACTGGAGTTGCCCTCCACTTTCTCTCTTCAGGAAAATCCTCTCCCTGCTGATGATCAACAGAATAATCCTCATCAAATACATTAGGCTTCCTCTTCTGATTTCGCATGATAGCTTCATGCATCTCTCTAGCAATTGCTGTAGTTGTTTTTGGGCACTTTGATATATCTCCATACCCACCAATTAAATGTTGCTTAAGCCTTTTGATTCCTCCTTTGGCATCTTTTCCACAAAGTGTACATCGCACTAAGTTCTTATCATTAAGATCTGGCCAATATCCATACTTCCACCCGGGGTCTTTTGATTTGGCCTTCTTAGTTGGATCTTTGCTTGGATCATATGTTGATGCTCTAGTGCTAGCAGATGGCCCGCCACTACCACTAGTAGCCATATCTATTTGAATAAACTACAGTACTACACAAACATAAGGAACAACAACAAGAGAAACTAAGTAACAAAAAATAAGAAATAAAAATGAGAGAAGGCATTGCACTAATGCACAACAGTCAATAGTAGTAAAAAAAAATTCATAAGAGAAGAAGCATTGCACTGCCACTAATGCACTCTACAATATAAAAAATAATAACTAATGCACTACAGTCTATCTACAGTAGCAGGGAAATGCACTAGCAGGAGAAGAAGGAATCATGCAGTAGTAAAAAAAATTCATAAGAGAAAAAACATAGCACTAATGCACTAATGCACAACACTAATGCACAACAATAGTAATCATGCAATCATAAATTCATAATACAGATTACAGTCTACGTCTACTTACAGGGGAAAAAAAAAAAGGAAGCACTAGCAGCGGTGCTGCCAGCGCAGGACAAGAAGCAGAGAAGAAGAAGAAGAAAAAGCATAGAAAGAACCGGCAGCCTCCATAAGAAGCATTCGAGAACAACAGAGGGGAAAAAGAAAAAAAAAAGCACTAGCCACTAGCAGCAGGGCTGCCAGGATAGACGACACCAGAAGAAGGAAGAAGAAGAAGAAACACAGGAAGAAGCAAAGGAAAAAAAAAACCATACGCAGACGAAGAAGAAGCAGAGGAAGAAGAAA